>NW_016170076.1:3227-12410 GCF_001687245.7 Rhagoletis zephyria
TTCGAATCCTACTGAAAGAAGTCTGATGAGGAAATGTGGTGATTTCCGAAATAGCTATCACTTCTACCATTTTTTTAAATTATTGTTGCTTTTCCACAATAAATTTGCATTTAATACGGCCTCGAGCTCATAAAAATTGTTGAATATAATTTTTATAAAGGCCATAAAAATAACAAAAACAAATAGTGGGCTTATGTACACAATATATATGTACATATGTACGTACGCATGTTTGAGTGCAGAAAAATAAATGTTTGAATCGGCGTATAAGTTATTTAGCTGGCTACTTTTATTACAAAAGTCCATTGGAAAGACAGGTTTTTAGTACAGCGCGATAAATATGGCCATGTAAAAGTTTTGAAAAATTGTTGTGTAAATTTTTTGGCAAAAATTTTCTCTATTGAAAATCAATTTTGATTAAATACAAACCGGCCATTATTATCTACGACCTTTTGGCATTTTTCGGTTAGCCTTATAACTGCATCGGTGTAGAACCGCTCTGGTTTATCGGCAAAAAGTTTGGTCAAGTGATTTTCAGCGGCTCTTTGGTCGACCGATTTTTTACCAACAAGAGTATTTTGCAGAAATCGAAATAAATGAAAGCAGACAGCACAAGGTCCAGTCTATTTGGTGAGTGCATTGTCATGATGAAACACAACAACTACTTTTCCGTTGTACTCTCGAGAATTTTTCTTAATCTATACATTATAACGGTCGAAATGCACACAGCAGAGGATCGCATTGATCGTCTAGCCACGTTGTAGCAGTTCATAATGGACCATCCCCATCCAATCCCACCAAGCACTAAACATAACCTGGTTCGCTTGCATTTTTTATTGCCCGTAATGATTATATTTATAAATGGTCCGATTTCGTTTCCTTTTACGGATGGCCAATAAAATTTCTTAGTGGTTATTAATGTAGTAGCAGAGCATCGAGATTCTTTGAGTAGTCTGCTCTCTTCCAATCCAAGCTGTCATGCGGTTGATTTTTAGTTCCCTCGCTATCTCTTGGCACCTTTCATGCTTGCCCTGCTTTATGTCATAGTCTTTTCCAGTATAAGGTAGACCAGAGCGATATACATTTTTGGCATCAATATTTAGACAATGGAATTGGGCAGACCACTTCCCGTTCCGGTCATCAACACCACATTGTGAAAAAATCCACGGAGACTTTTTTTGTGACCCAATATTGGTATTATTTTTATGACTTTATCGGGAGGCCATTCAATCCTTAAATAATCCTGAATATAAGCGTCACTCTAAATAAATTTAGTGCTTAGATTTTTAAGTTTGTTTACCTATTATACAAATAAAAAATATTCCATTTTGACTTAAGAGCAATTAAATGTTCAAACGACAGCAATCAAATTTACCCAAAATATATTTTCATTGACTCTGCATTTATTTCCATATCTACTTTTTTCACTCTGCCTCATTCAAACTTACCTATTCCTAGTGCATTAAGAAAATTGATTACCATCATACTTCTATGTACCAGGACTTCCTTACCTATTCAAACACTCTTAAGTGCAACCCCATTGAGAGTCACATAAGTACTTACCACGCCCTCATAACTATAATCGCTAAGGGTAAATTGCCATTGAGCCAAGCAATCAACTCACCTTTTGAAAGCCATAGGCATTTTTATTACTCACTTGTGTAAATAAGCGAAAGTGGACACATAAGTACATACGTACTTACATAAGTGCACAGCATGAAATTTATGTGACTTAAGTATTGATGACAAGAGACCACCCACACGCAGATATAACAAAGCTACCGTCAGGGCGTATGAGCAACCAATTTAATAGCTTGTTTTTATGGTATTTAGCAATGAAGGCAATAAATATGAAATGAAGGTGAATAATATGTAATTGAGAGCAACAGCTGATTGTTAATGAGGTTTGACATAATTTGCTAAATGAGAACTCTTCAATAAGATGCGTGCTTATATGAGGAGATATTATTTAATATTGAGTCAGCTCGGTAAATTTAATTTAGTTTATTATTTTCTCATTTTTAAGGACATATATAAATAATTAGCAAGAAAACAGACACACACGAATGTAATATATGCTTGTATGTATATAACGTATGAAGTTCGACTAAAGTTACCCACTTCACAGCATGCCAAGAGGAAAGGTAAGGGTTTAGAGACTAAATAGGTAAAGCAGCCTTAGCAGAGAGATTTTGGCGTACAGAAATTCGAAAGGTAATCTAGTACAAACTTGGCCGACTTTAAGTTGTTTAAGGAACAGAATTCCCCCTCGCTTTTTAACAAACCAGAAATTCGCTAGACAACGGCAGTACTTATGAGTCAGTATATGTAATGTGCGTACATTTAACCAGAGTATAAATGATATATGCTGAGTCTGTCTTTCACTGTTCGGTTCTTAAGTTGAGCTCAAAAGCTTGATGAATGCTTCTTCATGGAACCTGATGATCTCGCGGCAACTCTAACGGTCCAAAGCCTTCTGCATAGATGATCGTTTCAACCTGGTCATCTATCTAGTTTGGCTGTGGACCCTAGTGGATTCCCCACATAACAACAGGTGGGTTCTGCAATTCACTGTCGAGTGAATTTCAAGCCCTGCGAATAGGAATTCAAAGAGAATTGCAGAACCTGCCTGATAGTCCCCAAATTTCCATAGCTTCGCCAACAGTCAGCATGAAGACATAGATTTTAAAAAGTTGCGTGGAGCACTCTTTTCAAGTATCTATTAGTAAGTTGATATTTTGGTTCCCCATATTCTAAAATGAGGGGAAGAGCGCAAATTCAATAATAATAATAANAAACTGTTCAGCTACAGAACTAAATTCATCAGCTGATTTTATGTATTTATGTCAATAATTCACTTATTGAGAGAGGAGAGTATCGCTTTCTTAATGCTGAAAAGCGGATCTGATATATCAAACGTGCTGGAATGAGAGTTAAAATCCTGGCATAAGCAACGGAGTGGGTCGTGCAATTCAAAATTGGTTTTACAAGCTTTCAGAAATATGGGACAAAAGTGTCAAGGAACATCAATTTCGATACGGAGCATGCTTTACAGTGAAACAGAAGTAGTTCAAGTATATTTTTGTCTTCAAACCCATGCTAGACAGTTTCGAGGGTGTCGTGGGTATACTATATCTATCTGATTTTTCTTATGATACCATACAGCTTGGACCCAGATTGACTTTCGAGTGGGAAATTTTTTTAATTCAGTTTTCAATTTTCCTAAGGGAGGCTCTAATGTCTACCATTTGGAACTCTATTTTTGCAGAGCCGCACTTTGCTTATTTATTCAGTACACCGTGCGACAAAAACAAAAAAATTTCAAAACATACGAAAGAATAATATACTCACGAAACAAAAGGCCAAATATAGTAAAACTTCGTTTTCAGTTTTTCACTCTGATGTCAGGATTTTTTTCAAAGGACTTAATTCAAAGAATTTAAAAAAAAATCAGTGCAGTGTAGAATAACAAATGAGAGGGAAAACTCTGTAGAATTTAAAAAACAATAAAGTTTATTGTTGTCCTACACTTCACCGAATTTTTTAAATAATTTTTTGAAATAATCATATTTTTAAATTTCAAAGTCCTTTAAAAAAAAAGTCTGACGTCAGAGTGAAAAACTAAATACGCCGTTTTACTATAATTTACCCATAGTTTCGCAAACATATTAATTTTTTTGTGTGTAAAATTGGCTGTCGCGCGGTGTTATCTCATTCCCGTGTATGACTCTGTAGGTAGTATGGGGCCCATATTAGGAAGATTTCAAATTGAGCAGAATTTAATACCAAGTCTCAACTAAAGAATGTAGGCTACACCATTTCACACATGCATGCATTCATTTCAGTAAATTAAGAGATTATTTATGGACTGCCAACATCTCCATTCCCAAGTTTATTCCAAAAATCCATTATTTTTGCTAATATCCTTTTAAAATTTTCCTGCTATTTTTCCATTTTCTTTTGTTTCTCTATTTCTCCTTCTCCACATGTCATTTCAGCATCGAAATATTTTTAATTACATGCTACATGCAGGCAATGACATTAAACCGCATAAGGCATATTTCATCTGTAAAACATTAATGCCTACATACATATGTACTTCTATACACGCTTTCAGACAAATTTGTGCACATTCTAGAGATTAACGAGGAAACATCAGATGTAACACATAATTGCAAGGTGAACCGCAGCCAACGCGCTAACAAGCGGCAGCAAACGAAACAAAAGGAGGCAACCAACATATCAGCAGCCATTGAAGCGACGATAATAACAGTAACGTCAACCCCAGCCACAGCCACAGCCACAGCCTCAGCGTTAGCGTTAGCCTCGCTCTCAGCTTCATAGAGGTGGAGCAGCGACTAACTACGCGAAAGCCAGTCAAGCAGGTGCAATAGTAACTCATTGCTAAGTAAGTACATAAGTAAACGTGTGTGTGTGTGTGTGTGTGTGTACCAAATGTACTATGTATTTACATGTACATGTGTATGTGCCCAGCCATGTGTGGATTTGGTTGTGGTGGCTACGGTGTATGCTTGTGGCATCTGATAATGCGGTGTCATGCTGCTTTCCGCTTTGCTATTCCATTTAGTGAAATTTAATTGAGTTACATTGTAAGCGTTGTGCACGCAACCTTACCGGTTTCAATTTACTAATGTTGCAAATTTAATTACAAACCAAATGTTATAGCAAACGACACAACACAACAGCGCAGCGGCAACGCCGTGTTAATCAGAAATGCATGTGGGTATATGTGTGTGTGTGTGTGTGTGTATCGGTAAGGAAGCTTTTGTTATCAGCAGCACACGATCGCGGAAAATGTGGAGCATTGTGGTAAAATTACACCGTTGCATCTGAATGTAAGGTATCTATGTGCGCAACAATAATGAACAGTCTAGCTGTTCCGCATTCATTTTGTTGCAGTAGTATTGTAATGCAGTAGGAATGTGTATATATCAGTATCTCTCAAGTGCACGAGGTTTGTTTTCGAAATTGGAAATACGATTGTAAAGTAATTTGAAATTTCCATTCACTGTGAAGTAAGAATTTTAGGTCAAAAATGTAATCAGTAGAGAAATTGAAGTTGAATAAAATATTCAGCCATTTGCTGGCACTGGCTTTGTTTGTTATATTTTCCAACATAACTTAGTCGAGGTCAATATCTTCAGTTCAGCTTGACAGTCGCTACAGATCCCTAACTTTCTACCTCTCCACATATTTACCATGACTAATCTCGTAGTCAATGGTCTTGAAGACCCCGACATATTCCTCATGATGAAATTGCCCCACTGCATTCGATATAAAGTCCAAATTTTTAACCTGTGCCAGTTATTGACGCAGCAGTAGAGATGGGTAACCGTCACCATACTTTTAGAGAAAAAAAGTCTCTAAAATAGCTGAATTAAATTTTGAGTAACCTTAATTTTTTTAGATACATATATTTATAGCTTAAGCTTTAGTTTTACTTATCGATTAAACTTAGCCTGAAAAGAGCAACAAAATATACAATATTCACCTTACTTACATTAATACATATTTACACAGATCGAGGACAACGTCAAATCATTTAACACCATGTTTAGTAAACCAACAAAGGCACAGTAATGCTTAAAATCTCTGCACATGTTGACTAAACAAAGTCCTAAAGCCGTGGGCTAGAGATATTCACAGTTTATAATTGAAATTGCGAGCATTTATTAAATTGTCGACTGTGTTAAAGTTATAAGTCTTGCGTGCTTCAAATGTTACAAAGTCGAACACAAATCTGTTTTCAAATACACTGACTGACGGCAGACAATTCGATTTGGTACTTATGAAAGATTGAATGCACAAAATTTGTAATTAATGTCAATGTGTATAAGAACTTAATTGGTTTTTTCGCACTTGTGTCCCAAAGATGCGAACAAACTTCAAGACACAAAGTTAGAAAGGGAGAAAGCCGTAAGCCGATTAAAGTGTAGTATACACTTACATACTTACATATATATTGGCTGAACATGCGTGCAAACAAACAAGATTTCTTTTCCAAATATTGTGGCTCTCTTGACGCCCAAAGCTTATATGAAGCACACAAGTGTTTATATAAAACTAGCAAAGTATGTATACGTGGTCAGACGAGAAAAGGATCATAAATGAGCATAAATTACATTAAATCACATTAGCTAAGGTACCTACGGATGTCTATACTTACTGTGTGTGTTTTTGTATGTAAGTGTTTGGGTAAGCAAATGCTGAGATTTTCAAAGCCAAAGAGGAGGATAATTACGTTTTTCACCCTTTACGACAGCTGTAGCTGAGTATTTAGACTTGTATGTGTACCATCACTCTGTAAGAGCACCCCCTCGAGTGTATTTTAGCCTTACAAAAAATTTTGTAAACACCAACTTCCTCGTGAGGCGGAACTACGTCAAAGAGTAAGAGACTCATTTTTCTCTGTGTAGCTTGATTCCATAGAGTTCCAGAAATATTGTCTCGCTTTTGGGCTCGAAGAGTTGAAGTCGTTTTCTTCTAGCAATATGTAAGGAACGTAATTATGTTACCTTGATATGATTCAAGAAATATTTCTTCCTTTATACGACACTAAGTCAAATTACTAGAAATTGCATGTAAGGTCGTAAGTACAAACATATATTTATTATTTACTCCCTTCTTACTTAAGTATTTCTTGCAGCAAGCCTGTTATTTGCCTATAGACTTTCATAAGTGGTTGCTCATAAATACAAATAAATATTCTCGAGTGTAAGGGCAAGTGGAATTGCAGACAAAGAGAGAGAATTTTGCATAAGCTACATACCTATACACTGTGGTAGAGTATGTAAGCACAGAAGAAATAGCATTAAATTCTCAATTTGTAGGCATTTGGGAATTGCAAATGTTATCGAGAGTAAGAAAAATTCCTTAATGGCAGGTGTATTTATATGTTCATAATATGTATGTACCGGTAAGCAACCAATTTAGGTTAAGAACAAATGGTGATATGAGTGCCGGAATTGCTTAAATATAATATGTTTGTATGAGAGTAATATCAGAGCATATAATTTCGTATGTACCTGTGTAAATATTTTGGCTTTATTCTGGAATGTTTGTTAAGAGGAAAACAGATACAATTTTTTAGCGAACTCTCTTCATGATGTCTGCTGATGTCTAGTGAGGAAAATAAATACCACTAGGCCACAATAATAATAATTAAGAACTTTATTTTATACCTGAAAAGTATAAACTAATCTACTAAATATTCCTTTAATAACTTCACAGTAACAAAGCAAGTAAAATTTTTGTTTTCTTACTTTCTTCATCATCTAGTGAATGTATAAAAGCATGTATGTAAGTATGTGTTTAAGTCGCAATAAAACATGTCCGCAGTCTCTAGAGTTCAATTAGTTAAAATTATGTTACCACGAAACATAATTGTAACTGTTGTCGCGCTGCAGCCATTATCTACTACAAAAACAAGAAGCGATGTGTAGAGGTACATATGTATTATATAACTATATATGACGACTTGGTGCAAACACTAAGCACAAAATGACTTTTTTAGAAAACTGTGGAAATGCTGCGTAAAAATAAAAAATAATAATAATAAGTATTTTATCAGATTGCCGACACTAAAAGGCGATTATATTTTTATGAGAAATTGCTTTCAATGGCAGAAATACACTCGAAGGTTTGCCATTCCCTGCCGAGGGCTAACTGCTATTAGAAAAAACTATTTTCTTTTATTTTTGATATTAGTCGGAAACTGGTCTCGATCCTAGGCCTCGGGGCGCCGAGGAAATGTAGTGCACACCTTCAACTTCTACACCAAAGCGGACAAATATTCAATGCTATTTAAGTGAATTCGGGTTGGGCAAAAAAAAAAATAATTACCAAATAAAAAAATAAAATACCAGCCAATCCGGCAGATGTTGCCTTGCCTAAAATGAACTACCCACTGAATGACAAAGTTATATTTGGAATGCAGTCGTTTGGTGTCTTATTTTATGTTCACTATAGTATGTTTGGTGCTCCTCCTCCTCATTTTAGTACTTACCTCCCACAATTTGCCATAAGTATGTGATTTATATCGTATAAGTATCTCCATAGAAACTTCCAGTACTCTACCGCAAATATTTGAAAGACTATTAATATTGAAAGTTTTAGTTTATATGCGAACTGCTCGGCACGCTTTCCAAGCCCATTCTCATTTACTTTAAAATGAGCAGCCATATTAGTTATGTTTGGACACAAAATTTCAATGCGATGTGACTCCTCAATTAAATTTTTTCCATACAGGTGCTACCATGCCCCTTAATGTACTTCTTCCTTTTCTACTAGCCATATTACTATATTGCTGGTGAACTCGCATCGCGTTAAAATGCTAAAATTTACCTTTTAAAATGGTGGCAACCCTCGTAATAAGCCTGGACAATATTCCAAATGTTAGTCGAGGTTACTAGCGATCACTTTCGTCTGACATTGGAATACATATTTATATTAACTGATTAATTATGTTTAATTTGATTTTTCAAATACATGGTAAATTTTCCAAATATATTTTTCAAATAAAGCCATTCAAATACCTCAAAAGTATTCTAAATGTCCAACGTAAAGAATTTTAACATCTCTTTCGTTTGACACCCATATTGTAGTATTTAATGGAACTTGTGTACAAATAAATTAAACTCGAATTTTAAAACGGGTGGCAACCCTATTCAAAATATTTTCAAACTTAAACCGTTATAAATCACTTTCGACTGACGCCAATATTGTGATACATATTTCAATCTGATT
This sequence comes from Rhagoletis zephyria, assembly GCF_001687245.7. Taxonomy (NCBI): domain Eukaryota; kingdom Metazoa; phylum Arthropoda; class Insecta; order Diptera; family Tephritidae; genus Rhagoletis; species Rhagoletis zephyria. Next base: position 11,994 of record NW_016170076.1, read on the forward strand.
TTTTAAACAAATGGCAACCCGCGGGCATGTAGTTAAGGTATAAAGCCTTTTCAAAAACATTTCGATTGATACTCATACATATCGTAATAATGGATTTAAGTTATTAAATAATTTGAATGAATTTTTTATTTTTAACAAGTGAAAACTCTCGACCAATCACCACCGCCATCCCCTAAATCCTTCTGAGTATATACATACATATGTGTGTTGAATAAATTTTCTTACTTAATAAGCTGTACACATAAAACAATTTTAACCAATTTTAACGTTTTTAAAGTAATTGTTGGGCCCTTCTTTTGATTGTGAACTACTAACGGGTGATTTTTTTGAGGTTAGGATTTTCATGCATTAGTATTTGACAGATCACGTGGGATTTCAGACATGGTGTCAAAGAGAAAGATGCTCAGTATGCTTTGA
>NW_016170076.1:12509-16367 GCF_001687245.7 Rhagoletis zephyria
ATCGACAAATTTTGTTCAGCGATGAGGCTCATTTCTGGTTGAATGGCTTCGTAAATAAGCAAAATTGCCGCATTTGGAGTGAAGAGCAACCAGAAGCCGTTCAAGAACTGCCCATGCATCCCGAAAAATGCACTGTTTGGTGTGGTTTGTACGCTGGTGGAATCATTGGACCGTATTTTTTCAAAGATGCTGTTGGACGCAACGTTACGGTGAATGGCGATCGCTATCGTTCGATGCTAACAAACTTTTTGTTGCCAAAAATGGAAGAACTGAACTTGGTTGACATGTGGTTTCAACAAGATGGCGCTACATGCCACACAGCTCGCGATTCTATGGCCATTTTGAGGGAAAACTTCGGAGAACAATTCATCTCAAGAAATGGACCGGTAAGTTGGCCACCAAGATCATGCGATTTGACGCCTTTAGACTATTTTTTGTGGGGCTACGTCAAGTCTAAAGTCTACAGAAATAAGCCAGCAACTATTCCAGCTTTGGAAGACAACATTTCCGAAGAAATTCGGGCTATTCCGGCCGAAATGCTCGAAAAAGTTGCCCAAAATTGGACTTTCCGAATGGACCACCTAAGACGCAGCCGCGGTCAACATTTAAATGAAATTATCTTCAAAAAGTAAATGTCATGGACCAATCTAACGTTTCAAATAAAGAACCGATGAGATTTTGCAAATTTTATGCGTTTTTTTTAAAAAAAAAGGTATCAAGCTCTTAAAAAATCACCCGCTAGAAAAGAAATGAAATAATACTTGCATTTGCACAGCGGAAATTAAAATTATTTATTACTCCTCTTTTTTAACCAAAAAAATAGCGTAAAAAAACAACTTATAACAAGTACATATGCATATGCTGCTTAGTACAGCGCACCGTCATACAAATATCTATTCATAGAAAAAAACGCAAATTCATCAGAGAATCTAACGAAACAGATAATTTTCGGATTTTCGATTAGTACATAGCCTGAGGGCAGTTAAAATTGAAAATTTGACAAAACTCATTTCACACGGCATAACAGAGCTTCGTGCAACGAGCGGCCTTCTTATAACCCCCACCAACAAAACGAAAGCGGCCAACACTTTGCGTCGCAGCAAAACAAATCGAAGTGCCGCAGGGCACATAAATAAGGGAACGTGCTTTTTTAGGTTTCTAGATGCGTAACTAAAGGCTAGTAGATCGACATATGTACATATGTATCTTTGTATTAATATGTATGTATATTTGTAAGCTTGTTGCTTTGAACATATACGAACCGGAGGATGTGTAATTTCCTGTATAAAAGTTATAAAAATTAATTTACGCTGACAAAAAATTTATTAGTTTGATTAAGATTTTGAGATTTGCGCACATGGCCACTAGGGTGGCCAGAAAATATTTTTTTTAGAAATTCCATAAGCATAGGTACCCTTTTAATTTTTTCTTCTCATTCTGCATATTTAACTTTATTACAACTTTTTGTATCTGCAACTCTATGTAAGTGAGTAACGTTGTCAATATATTCAGAAATTCAGCTGTGAAGTTTTGTATAAAATCTGGCAGGGAATATTTCACGGCACAATATTTTTTACCAGCTTATGAGATGGCAAAAACATTTACCGGTTATAAGACCTTTAAGGACCTTTATTTATTGGTTAAAAGATGTTTGTTACCAGGGCATAAAAAACATGCCAGACTAATCTAACCTTACCCGCTATATCAAGCCAACCAAAGGCCGGTGCTTCCGACAAAAGCCCAACGAATCGAGCGGTCTGCGGGGTAAACAATTAACGCACTGTGCCCTCATATATCTAGTATGCTCACCACCCAGAAAAGCAATCATCGTATGACCAATTTAGTTAACAGGAGGGTCTCTCCTAAATGCCAATGACTAGGAAAGGAATTTTAGCCCAACAATTTGCAATCATAGAAGGGCATACCATATTCGCCATCATAATTAACAGACGGTGGTTGGTTACAGGTTACGCACGTTCCATCTAAAAAGTGTATTAAAATCATTGGAGCTGAGGAAGGGTGCGACCGACAAGAAAGCCTAAGTATACCTAGAAGATCGTTTTAAATCTATGTAATTGTTGTCGGGCTTATTCCATAAAGACACTGGCTAAAAGCTTGTGTATCGGACATTATTATAACCAGCGGAAATATTGGCGAAAATCAAAGGGTTTAGTCTAGGCACAATTAAAGAGTGTTAAATACGGAGAAAACGTACCGAAAAACAATGCAAGTAACTGGTCGTGTTCCCAAAAACAACAAGGCAAGCTATGGTTAGGATGAAATCAAAGTCTAAGTACCGACACTGGAACAATGGCCAAGTTGGCGGCATTAGTGGATATAAAAAAATCTCCCAGTGGCCATGAGATGGTAGGTGACAATTATTCCTTTCCCGCCCTTAAAAAAAAATTAAGAATAAATTTGGAAATTTTTATCCTTCAATATCTAATATTGAGCTCCCTTAGCGCACAACTGTCTAAATTTGCATGCAAGACAGCACACATTTTCACACGGTGCTGTAATTTCGGTACAAATTTTTAATCAAATGTGCAACTTCAAAGGTTATCATCATAACAATACATCTTTAAAAGTTATATAGAGAAATACTTACATGTGGATGCGAATTAAAAAAATTCAAAGATATTTTTTTAGATGCAACAAATAAAAAGTTTAAAAAGTTTTAAAGTTTTTAGTAAAAAGTTGATCAGATGTAGGGCTATGTATCCCTATTTAATTTTGAAACTAGATAAAAATACAAATATATATGTATAAGAAAGCATCAGCTTGTATTAGTATTTGAAGCACTACTTTTCTCCTGCTGCCCTCCCTCTTTTGTTCCATTTCACTTGATCTCCAAAACTTTCTTATAATTCGATGCTCTTCGATATGAAATTCCAAGCACGTTGCCACCATTAGCGGTCAATCGAAAACTTTCGTCGTTATTTCGTAGAATTTTTGGAATTAGTTGCAATTTATATGTCACATCTTATTACGGTAAACACAAATTACGGAAGCGAAAGCCGCTTGCGCTCGCTGTAGCACAACAACCGCTTGACTGGTTACACGTTCGCTGCAAATCTTCTCCATTGTACATACATGCACACTCACCTACATATGTATGTATGTACACACTAAAACACTAGCTAAAATAATAGCGTAATTTTATTTAAGTCTTTTATGTGGATATTGTTCATATTTATTAGACGAAGCAGAATGACATGCGCAAAATTTGACTTGGCCGTAAAGCTACTGTGGCATAGACAGTAAAAGGACTCGGATAATTTATTTACTTAAATTTTTTGTTTTGAGACATCGCAATTTTAGTTGAGAACAGAAAAAGAATACTATTTGCATTTAGTAAGTCAATAGATTTGAGCTAAAAATAAAATAAATAAAAAATATTAGGCAATACATATAAAAATTAATTACATAAATAAAAAGTATCTAAGTCTCAGAATCTGAGAAGAAAAAATATTTATGCATGTATTCCTGTGACGCGTGAACTCAAATCATTTTGCGCCATCACTTTAGAATTTCTTCATAACCTCAAAAGACGTGGCTGTCACATAATATCCGCCATGTTTTTGAGGTTAGGGCTGAACTCGAAATTTCAAGTAAATTACGAAAGCTGCGATTTGTTTGCCGTTTTTTCACAACCTCAGATTCGGATTCATTGGGTCTGGTTTAAAGCACACACAACTTTTTTTGTGTGCCGGTGTTATAGACTGATTACTGCCAAAAAGTCATTTATTTAACTAGGTATCTATGTAGTTATCAATAACCTCCGAAATATATTCAAGAAAAATTTTTAATTTTTCTTTTTTATACCCGAGCGCACTTGTGCACAAGGGTATTATAACT
>NW_016170077.1:0-16366 GCF_001687245.7 Rhagoletis zephyria
CGTGAACTTGTGCAGTATTCTTTTGGCGCTTTTAGCTTTACTCTTTTCCGCTTCCGTTCACTGCCATTAACCGCCATGCAAATACATACATACGTATGTATGGATGTGTGTACATTTGTGTGTTTGTTTCTTAGCAGTTCCTTCCTGCAAAACGGGGTCAATCATTAGTTTGATGTTACTTTTTAGTACTGTATTACATTATACATTTGGGGTATTCACGTCGGTGTCGTAAGTGTCGTATGGTTGTATGTCGTAAACTTTAAACGTCTAAAAAATGTGTTAAAGGGATACGCAAAGTACTATCAAAGTCATATTAAGCATTTTTGCAGTATTTTAAAATAGTTGGTTGGCGTTTCAAGTTCTCTAAACATTTATTTGAGCTTTTAAAGTTTACGGCAAACAACAATGCGACACTTACGACACCGTTGTGAAGCCCGCAGTTATATCGAGACGTAGAACATGCTTTAATTAATAATCATTATGTATATTAAACATTATTTAACAGGTCTGGTGTAATTGAATACGTACGCACTTTAATGGTTTAAAATATACCCAAATAAAAGTTATAATATTGTGTGTACTTTATTGTATTAAACTGTCGAAGTCAAATAAAACAGGGCATGAATAAATCGTTTTGTACTTGGTTCAAGTCTGGTCATTTTCGAACTAGTTCGGTTTCAGTCAGGAACTTCTAGTTGCACATTGTTCGTTATACTATAATTCCACAGGGTAGAAAACTGCACACTAAACAATTTTCTAAAACGCCAGAGTAGAAAGTTCGAAATTTTTGTGAATTTTTATTGAATTTTTCTAAATGTTTTGTAAAGTTTGAAAGTGGCGTGATTAAAATTTTTTTTTTAATAACTATACAAATTATTGGTAGCTTTTCTCCAGATTTGGTCGATTTTTTCAAGTGGATGGTAAATATTTTTTTATGAAAGTGACAACCCTGGTCATGTTATTTAGATTACGTAGTTTGCTTGGCGTACAGCCGCAAACTCTCTAATCCGATGGGTTTAAACGATTTCTCAGTTTCATGTAACTATCATTTGAATGAGTGTGACTGACTGGTGGGACACTGAAAAGAACTTAATTTTACCTTTGTGCACTCAACGATGAATTTTAGCCAAAAAAAAAACACTTAATTTTCGCGAAAGATGTTTCTGTTTTGTAAAATATGGACCATACGCTTTCGTTTTCAATAAAAATTAGGCTTAGGATAATATCCATAGAAATATTAAAAAAATATTCAAATTTCTGACTGCTGTAAAATAATTATGCATGAAGTAAAAGATTCCATAGACAAAAATTACAACCTCCTTCAATTTGTTTAATATTCTTCATCTGATTAATCAAATGTATTCATTAAAAAAGGGGTTACTACTGAAATAGAGATAATTAGGACATTTTAAAATTTATATCGTTTTCTTTTTTTACATGGAATAACCCAAAAATTTAATTACAAACAAGGTTACTAGTTTTTAATCGATAGTTAGCGTTAAAAAATTGTTTATCGTTATCTGCATTTTTTTTTTCGTTTTCCTAGTAATCAGGCTTTTCATCGCATCGCTCTTGCTCCACTCCCGCTCCCAATAAAAAAAAAAACCGCCAAAAAACGTAGGCGAAATTTTTTTGAAAAATTTCTGTTTGATACCGAAATGCATCTAGATGCTTTAGGAACTCAAGTTAATAAAATAGAATGGATATTTATTTAACACGACTGTTTCCAGTGGCAAAAAATTATAATTGGAGTAAATTTATTAAGTGAAATTTGTTTAAATGCTTGTGGAAAAACGACAATAAAAATATTTCAAATTATGTATGTAAATCGTTAAAAAGCGTAACATACCTACTTAGTTGTCTGCAGCTTTATACAAATGCGCATATTTAATTCGAGCTCATTCTTAAATGTCTGGGCCCATCCAAAAGCGGAAGTGACAAACTTCCATTCATTCTTAAACCATGCCCTTCGCAATTAACACATCCTTTCTTTAGCTTTTTCCCTTGACTTTTATGGGCATTGAAAATATGTATGTGTGACTTTTTAGCCGTTATTATGCTACTCAAAATTAAGGGCCAACAAAGCGTGCCTACCAACGATTATTCACACAATCTGTTATTATTCATTCCTTATGCCATTCACATCTATTTTCCGCTTTTTTTTTTCAGAAATCTCCCCTCTCTTTTCGCTGATTTCTATTTCGTATTTGCTTACACACTTTCATATATGGCCAACGTAACCCAGTTTCAAATTTATCAAATGTGTGTAGGCATACATGTAAACAGGTTTGCTTTTTATACCCCAGTGCACTTGTGCACAAGGGTATTACAATTTTGTTCACATAACGGTTGTTTGTAACAGCCAAAACGAATCGAGATACATAGATATAGACAAATGTATACATAAATGATCAGAATAAGAAGAGCAGTCGATTAAGCCATGTCTGTCTGTCCGTCCGTCCGTCTGTCCGTGTACACGATAACTCCAGCAATAATTGAAATATCTCAACGAAATTTATCCAAGGTAGGTTGCTATTGAAAATGACCGAAATCGGACTGTAACCACGCCCCCTTCTCATATAACGCGATTTTCGAAAAATGCAAAAACTATGATATTATTGGATCCAAATTGTTGAAAATTAGTATGTGGAGTAGAATTTCGATGCAAAATAAATCCTTACCAAACTCGACACGAGCCATGCTAAGGATCCATCTTAGAAATTGGTTGAAAATCTTTGAAATCGGGCAAAATAGCCACGCCCACCTCCCATATAACGCGTAATTTACAGAAACACGAAAACTGCGATAAATCAGTGACTAATGAATGACTTAAAATCGATTATTGCAATGACCACTGAGCAGAAAATTAGATTATTAAAAATTTTTAGATTTTGGGTGTGGCTCCGCCCAAAAGTTAAAAAACGGTTTCAAAGAAATGTACACTGTTCCCTAAAAAATGAGGAATTTTCCAAAAAATAATTGCTCACCCTGATGAGTTCGTTTTTTATTATGTATGTCCATGCCAAAAACTTTGACTGCGAGCCTCTCCTTTTTAATTAGTTTAATGTATTTTTTATTGTGTTAGCGTTGAAATTTAATTTTTTTGTAGTGATGTATGAAAATTTGTCCCAACGTTTTATTTAGTGGCAGATAATCATGCTTGAATATTATCTCACCTACATAGTTGTACTTTTTATTTTGCTTTGAATATTATGTTACTTCCAAAAGTTGATAAATATTTGCAAACATTCGTGCATATATGTAGTGTGTAATGAACTTTTGTAACATTTATGTACATATGTACGTACATTAGATTGTACCAGAAAAGTAAGTTCGCCGTACATACCGTACAGTGTTAATTACTTTTGCGAGGCAATTCGAAAAAAATCCATTACCGAATCCAAGGAAGGTCTGAATATACTATAGGTATCCTGCACCATCTATTTCGATGGCTAAAACGGGGTTAACTGAGTTCCATGGAATGATATTGGACGATCGGAGAATGAAAATGTGTGAAGTGGCTGTAAGCATATGAACAGAGTGGGTACATCACATTTTACAGTAATGTTTGGATTTGAAAAACCTATCCCCGAACCATGGATCCACCACATCCCATGAGAAACCAAGGAACTATCAAAAAGTGCACACCAAAGAAGGCCATATTGGGTCTGTCGGTCAATAAGGTCATGGCCACAGCTGGCTTTCAACTCACCATAGTCTTTCGAAAGAGGACGTCTTAGTGTTACGCGTTCGCCTCTTAGAAAAATTAGATTAAATAAAAAAACATACATTTTTCTTTTTAAAAAAATAAAAAGGAGGAACAAAAAAACTGAAAGTAAAGCAGAAATACATAAAAATATTTTTAAAAATTAAATGAAATTAAAATTTAATTTCATTTCTTAAAACAATAAAATCTAAAAATTTAATTTGAAAAAGAAAATAATTTAAGAAAATGGCACTTAAAAATAAAATAAAATATAGTGATTTCCGAAATAGCTATCACCTCTACCATTTTTTCGAATTGTTGTTGCTTTTCCACAATAGTTTTTCAGTAAAAAACGGTCTCAATAAAAATTGTAGAATAAAATTAAATAAAAAATAAAAAATTTTCCTTAAAAAATTTAAAAGTTAAAAAAAATAAAATAAGATCCTAACAACTAAATGAAATAAAAACAAAATTTATTTTTAATATAATCTTTTTAAAACAATAACATCTAAACAGTAAAAGAAAATTAAATAAAAAAATTAAACTAAAAAATAGCTATTTTTCTATAAATTAACTAAAACAAAAACAGAAAAAATTTATTTAAAAGGAGAAAACATAAAATAAGTTTCTAAAAATTTAAATAAATAAAAAGAGAAATATTTAGACAAAATTATTGAAAAATAAATAAAATAAGTAGACACCTAAAAATTAAATGAAAATAAGAAAATAAATTAAAAAAAGAAAACAGATACATATAAGTTTCTAAATAATAAAAGTGGATACCTAAAATTAAACGAAATTAAAAAACAAATATTTTTCTTTTTAAAAGAATAACATCTAGAAATTAAAAACAATAAATAAATCTAAAGATTAAAAGAAAACTTAACAAAAATAAAAAATTTTTAAATTAAAACAAGTAATTTTTACACAAAAAACAAAACCGACTTCAATTCTCATATAAAAAATTAAGAGTACTGTTAATTTCTTAATGATCCAATGATCGGATCGGAGTTACCACCTTTCCTTCAAAAAAAGAATTTTAGAAATCGGTTAACGTGGTCCATACATACAAAAATATTCCGACGAATTGATAACTTTCTCCCTTTTTGAAGTCGGTTAGAAAAGAAAGAAATGCCCGCTCCCCGAGGACTCGAACTGTGCTTTGCTCACTCGACCATTGCGACTGTTTGAGCGACGCAAGCTAAACGATAAGCAGGTGCTTTCTCTCAATATATGTAGCTTTTCATCAAGAGCGGTGAATGAGAGAGCTTTTTTACTAAGCCTTTTGCGCTAGAATAACAAAAGTATTTCAAACTATCTTTGCCATCCGTCTTTCATTTGTCTTACGAAATACTTTTTACTGTGTTAACCAGAAAAGGCCTGTTAGCCCTCAACGACTATTTCCTGTTTCCAAACCCAAAGAAATGGCTAGGCGGTAAGAGATTTGGGTCGAATGAAAAGGTCATCACTTAACCAAACGCCTATTTCGAGGACCTTGAAATCGCCAAGACAATTTTTTTAGTTCCAAAGTTCACTAACCTCAAGTACCCCTATCTAGTATTTACTCACCAGATCTCAGTTTTTTCACCCTAATGCTAAGGAAGTATTTCGATTATTCCAGTAAAAGTATTTAAAAAAAAAGTTGGATTGCTGAATGTAGGTGTCAGCGAAAAATGTAAAAAGGCTGCCGCTACGTTTAGCAAAAAAAAAATCGAAAGTGCCTTGCAAAAATACTTTACTTCTCAGGGGTGTACGGCGAACTTTTTTTGTTTGCTTGTAAGGTGGTACGGTCTAATGTACATACATGCGTATGAGACAACTGCCTGGTAAACTTAATCAGGCAAGTGGGTGGTTAGTGACCACTTGACCATCTCTGTTCTTTCCAACTGAATATGTATGTATGTATGTATGTACATACATATCTGTAGTGAATGCAATGCCTAAGCGACCACTTCACCACACTTCAGCACAGTTAATGTCATACGTTCCATTTGTCGTGTACGTATGATGGTCGCCAGTCAGTGGCTGCCACAGAGCAAATACAACACACAAGTAGCGTCAAGTGTCATCAGCAGCTCATCACAAACATTTGAAGCTTTACCAGCGACGTGCTCAGACATTTCCGTCATTCAGGCGGATACAGTGCGGACTATAGATGGTTGGTTAACCGGGCAGTGCCGCTTGGAAGTCACTAATCGCCTGTCTCTTATGCGGGTTGTGCAGTGAACTGTTAAATTACAAAAACCCGTAGTGTTGACAAATTGTGTGCTGTATCTGATATTTTTTTTCTTAATTTTTTTAATGAATTTTGACAAATTTTGTGTGACTAAAAACGCATTTGAGGCGCGCCCGTATGACATGATGCCTTCAAGCGGCAACGCCACTGCGGCATGAGATCACTCGCCAGTAGCGTGTCACCCTGGGCGTTAGATGCGGTTAAAAAATTTAACAAATTATTTAGAAAACAAAATTAGACATGAAAATAATTCAAAAAATAGTCGTAANTTTTTTTTCTTAATTTTTTTAATGAATTTTGACAAATTTTGTGTGACTAAAAACGCATTTGAGGCGCGCCCGTATGACATGATGCCTTCAAGCGGCAACGACACTGCGGCATGAGATCACTCGCCAGTAGCGTGTCACCCTGGGCGTTAGATGCGGTTAAAAAATTTAGGAAATTTTTTAGAAAACAAAATTAGACATGAAAATAATTAAAAAAAATAGTCGTAACTAGTTAATTTGTGCAGAAATTTTAAAATTAATTTCTGCATATTACTTTTTTAAAAGTGACTTAAAAACTAATTTTTATATCTAACTTCAGTTGTGCCTCATTATTGAAGTCATCGACTTGCCCTGAAAATGGTGAAAATTCTGCAAGCCTATAACTTTGCCAAGCAGCACACTTACTCTCTAAATGGTGACATACTCTCCGCCTCGCTGATCGACTCCAGTCGCATTGCTGTGAGCAGCGCTGAGCAATTTATTGAGATCTATGATATCGGCGGCAAGCAGCGACGCAACGAATTGAATGGCATCGATTTGAATGCCATTACCACGGCAAGTGAGTATGCCGCAGCTGAGGCAGCAGCAGCCGCGGCCGCAGCACAAGCTGCCGCAGATGAGCGACTGCCCACGAAATATACGCTCGCAACGGTGGGTGAAGTGGTGCACTTGATTTACTGTGAAGCAGGTGAGAATTATGGGTACTGAATTTTAAATTTTCAGAATTTGTTTTTTTAGTATACGGTCAAGAACAGATTGGGTATGGAGAAATTTATGTGAATAGCCTCTCAACATTGATTAGTGTCCTCAAAATTTTATTTCGTATGCCCTGTTCTCTCTCTCTCCTCTGCAGGCAAATATCTACTCACATTGGAGAAGGAAACGCTCAGCAGTCCAGTACAAACTGGCACCACGGGCATGAGCTGTACGAGCAGCAGCAGTACTACCACCATCTGTCCGGAAGAAGACACTAAAATGTTTNGAATTATGGGTACTGAATTTTAAATTTTCAGAATTTGTTTTTTTAGTATAGAACGATCAAGAACAGATTGGGTATGGAGAACTTTATGTGAATAAATAAGGTTTTGGTTTTAAGCTTCGCTCTCTTTTATTAGAAACAACCCTCGTTAGCCTCGCAACATAGATTAGTGACGTCAAAATTTGATTTCGTATGCCCCGTTCTCTCTCTCTCTCTCCTCTGCAGGCAAATATCTACTCACATTGGAGAAGGAAACGCTCAGCAGTCCAGTACAAACTGGTACCACAGGCATGAGCTGTACGAGCAGCAGCAGTACTACCACCATCTGTCCGGAAGAAGACACTAAAATGTTCGTGCGTATCTATGCAAACTTTTGGAAATTCCCCGATGCAAAACTTATCGACCTCCCTATAACTATACGCATCGCGTCCATGACCACACCCAAGGCTCCACTAGTCGAGAGCATCGATGTCATTGAGCTGCCTTTGCGTAGCCCACCCGATCTCATACAATGCTGCCAGACGTCGGGCAACATTATTGTGAGCAGCAAGGAGCGCATCTATCTATACGAGTATACCCAGTGCATACACGAAACTACACAGCCACGTTTCTCCTACATCGACTTTCTACCTTTTAAATTTTTTGTAAATCTAAATTTTCTACCGTTGCGCTTGTGCCTCGCCGAAAATGTTATCGCAGCAATGAATAATCGCTACTGTGTCGCTTTCAAGGTGGTCGACGTGGTTGGCAGCAGCGCAGCCGGTGGCGCACATTGTAGCCCCATGGATAATGATTACGGCGGCGGCAGTGGTGGCGGTCGTGGTGATGGTGGTGGATTAGACGATGTGGCCGATGTGGATTTGGATGAGGCCATCTCGAGTACGGAATCGAGTCTAATGAGTAAAGTGAGCGGCGGGCCCTCGAGTCATAACAGCTTTGAAACAGATTCGTTGGAGACGACCTCAAGTGGACGACCGTTGGGCGTGGCTGGTTTTCCTGGACGCACGCCAATCGATTTCAATGTGGCGCGCATTGTGAACTCCGCCTGTGGACGCGAATTCGAAGTGGATTTGAAATCGCAATGGGAGTTGGGCGATGCCATTAGTGTCGGTGGTGGCCTGGCGCCGACATTGATTGGTAGTAGCGGCGTTGGTGGCGGTTGTGGGGGAGATACACAGGAGATTATAATTATGCCAGCACGCGCGAATGACATCAAAATTAAGCTGGTCAATGAAGCGAAAGCTATGAATTTACAAGTGAGTGCATATATATGTATAATATATTTATATTTATATATATAATATATTTTTAATTATGAGTACTATTTTGTTTCCCTCAATCGCAGCGCGTCTCCAGTCATGGCAACATGGCGTACGTTTACAACGAGGACACTAGCGTACAATATGATGTACGCAAGCTGTTGCAGATTTGCATGAAATCTTCGGAGCCCAACGGGCGCATTGTAGATATTTTACGTTGCATGGATTTGAAAGCGATTTATCAGCGCAATCCAAATGAGGAGGGATTGGAGGACTCTGAATATGATATGGGCAATCAACAGGTGCCAGGTGCTGTAACCACGACCAAGCACGCCAATCGACGCACGCTCAAATCTGGACATCATCAAAGTTGCGTCGGTTATGCTTTATTGGTGGCAAGCAGCGTGGATGGCTATCTGTATCAGTTTTGTGCGCAAGGTGTGTGAAATGATCTAGTGAATCGCTATTTCTGGCTATGCAGTTTACAATTTCATTACTTTTTCCGCTCCTACAGGCAAATGGTACAGCGAGAACGAGAAGCCCATTGCCGTCTACTCGTTCACCGCTCCTGTGCTGAGGGTGCATATCAACGATTATGTCATTTACGCCATTACCACAGAGTCAGTGGAAACTCACACGTCACGCATTGGCCACAAACTCTACCACAACCGCTTTGAATATCCCACACTGGGCGGACTTTTCCCCGAGGAGTCGAGTCCGGATGTGAACTCGGCCATTGCGGTCATCGGCCTCTGCGCCTTCATGCACGTTCAATATGTGTGTGTGAATCACAATAATTTGGTTCTAATCACCAATAGCGCACTGGCCAACAACAACAACGAGGCGAGCAAAAGACGCAGTGGTGGCGCGCCCGCTGGCAGCGCTGGCGGACGCAATATAGCTGCGCGCATACTCGCCGAGGCTAAGGTAAAGAATTTGTTACGCAGCAGCAGCAACAATGCTGCACAACCACCGTTACTCAATGAATGGACGCTTTACAATTTGGATTTGCCGCCGGTGGAGCATGTCATTGAGGACTTGGAGGCCATTGCTGAGTCATATCGAGCGGCTAGCAGCTCAAATTTTTACGATTTGATGGAGGAGGCGCATGTCATGTTGCGGCTGAGTCTGTCGCTGCAGTGTGAGCAATTGACCGAGGAGCGTGAGCAACAGCTGCGCAGCAAATTCGTTGAGAATTGCCGAAAGTTGGCGGACTTTTCGATACGGTAAAGCGCCATGATTGAGAATGTACATTTTTAATTTTATTTTTGGTATGCAAATTTGCAGTTCACGCAAGAAGGAAGTTTACCTGCAGGCCACTGGCTTCTATAAAATGTGCAATCTACAATTGACGGACATCTACAGCAACTATATCAACTGCTATGTGCAACCCGCATGCGTCGAGCAGCAGCAGCTGCCGTTTGGGAATTGCAGCGATTCACCGTTGACTGATGAGACGCAGCTAGTTGGGCTAATTTACACCGTGAAAATGTTCCTGCTAGGTTTGGGCACCGATCGCCTGCTAGCCGCCTTTTTAAATCAACTGGTGAAGCCATTTTTCACACCTAATCGTGTCATCGAACAGGGCTACCCGCAAGTGCCTTTGTCGCTGGAGTTTCTAAATATGTTTATCAAATATTCGCCTAGCGATATACCACAAATAATGTTGAATTCGCCAGTGGTGGCAGATGCGATCAGCGGCGAGTTGGTCAACTACCTTAAATATTTGGATAAACTGTAAGTTGTCAAAAATCCCTGAGTCATAGCTAACTTTGAAACAATTTTTCTCGCACTCTCTCCCTCCCTCCTTCACCTTAAAAACAGCAATCCTGATGAGAATCTTTTACTCGCCGTAACAGCCTGTCGCATGTCCAACTATTTGCTCGCACAGGAAGTGGTAACTCGTCTGAGTCGCCGCGAATTGACGGTTGCTCTGATGAAACACAAGAACGTACTCTTCGACGATGGCACTGTACTATTCCAGCGACGCGGATCTCATCATCATGATACGCTTAAATTTCGCAACGGTTCCAGTGGGCCAGGCGCACAACTCCACAAATCGGCCGCTGCGCAAATAATGCGCCGTCAACAAAAACGTAAACCTTCATTTGGTCAAGCGCACAGTGCGAGCCCCTTGCTTGCGCCCACACACACTGGGCATGGCGTTATATCGTTTTCGGATTTTACTGAAACCATTTTGTTGGCCGCAGAGAATGCGGATCTGATTGAGGCCATCAGCGATGTTTTCATACATGCCTTATGCATAGAACATAGCATTACGTTGGAGACTATTTTACAGCTTTTTCTCAACTATATCGCCTCGCATATCGGTCATAAGGGGTACCAGACGTCGCAGAAGGTGTTTGTTAATATACTGCAAGTGAGTTAGATTCAAAGTAGTAGAAAAAATTTAAGACAAAAACTCTATGTGGTTGCTCTGCTATTCACTTTCACAGGTCTACTACTACGACTATTTCGATGTGAATCCAATGCGAAATCCGCACGATATACCTACGCATACGCCGCCTCACATGGAGGGCGTTGATGAATACGATGAAACCTCCTCAAAGGCGCCCTCTCTAAACAGTGAACGCGACAACGAATCAATTGCCAACTCACTACCCGAATCGAATTCCGGCGCAAGCTCGTCAATAGACGATCGCAGTTATTCGCATCCCATAAATCGTAATCGCATCGTCTACGATCAGCTGCATGATCCAAGCTCGCACTATAAGCGTAATATCACACACTCACCAATACAATTAGACACAAATGAACCACAGACGCCCACGCAAGGTAACAGCGATGCTGAAACGAATCTAAAAGGCCTGAAAATACTCTTTCGCATGTATATGGGTCGCCTAAAGGCGTTGAGTGATCTTATAACTGATCTGCAATCGGCCGATGTCGAACAACAGCCAGTGAATGAGGATTTCGTGAGCTGCAATCGGCCGATGTCGAACAACAGCCAGTGAATGAGGATTTCGTGAGCCTGCGCATGGAATGCATAAAATTTATGATACGCCATTTACAGGAATTGCGCGCACAACAACAGCAGCAACAGCAGCAGCAACAGAATACTTTGCTGCGCAACAGTGCATATACTCAGTATTATTATGCGAAATCGGCAAGTAGCAGCGTTGCGCAACCGCCGGTCGCAGCAGAAGAGCGTAAAATCATCTATGTGCCCTTTATACCGGATTATAAATTGAGTGGCGAGGAGTTTGAGCGGCACATGAAGTCATATTTGCGACCGATTCCATGTTTGCTAGATCGTCCGCAGTACCTTAATCGTTTGCCGCCATTTCGACGCGATGACTTCAGTTATCCCAATCGCGATGAGGGTGAGTGTGAGGTGCACTTCTTGGGCTGGCATAATGAGCTGCTAACGCTGACGTTGAAAATACAGGTGAGTGAAGGACAATTTTTATGAGATTACGATAAATTCGAACAATAATAAAAATATAATTTATTTTGCTATCAGTCGCTCCTGGCATCAACAAAAATCGATCGTGAAATCATTGAGGAGTTTATCGCATTCATACAGAAGACACCGGATTTGATTGGCATCGATAGCTTCCTGGTGATTGTTTTACCAAAACATTTAGCCATCAATTATATGCTAAATTTCTGTCCCGAATATATGTGGCAATATGGCAAGGTAAGAATTGAAGAGTTAGGAAGGCGATAAGGAAATGCCATTTGTCTAGAATAAACAGCTACCTATATGTTTAGCCGTATCGCTTATAATGGAAATACATATGTATGTACATATAATCGGCCTTATGCTTAATATCGGCATCGACATCATCGACGATCGTCAGCGCATCAGTAAATGGATATTCAGCATAGGGCCAATTGATAGCAAAATAGACACCTGTGTCGAAAGCAACATCGGTACATACATATGTATGTATGTATATAAATCGATAACAATATCGATATGTATGAATATTTCTACATATTTCGATAACAATATGAGGAAATATATATTTATCGATAACATCCTCGATAAATAAGAATTTTCCTACATATATCGATAATAATATAAGGAAATATGTATGTATCGATAACACTATCGATAAATATTTTAGCGATATTGATTTCGGCAAATATGTCGAAAGTAGCATCAGTAAAAATATCGGTATAACAAAAATATGCACTGATAATCAGCCTCATTGCGAATGTCGTGCGGAGTACAAGTCGTTTTTCGTGAGTCGAGTCGTATCGAAAACTGCATGGCATTGCCTGAAACTTCCACTCGGCTAGTGTATTGAAATGGAAACGATTTTCGTCGTTTACTTATTTCAGCATGACAGTAGGTAATGCCAATGTTGTCCAGTCTTACAATTAAGCCTAATTTACTACTTACGTAATGAGGCTTAATATCTAGCATCGATAAAAAAAATATTGATTAATACATATAGGTATAAAATGTGTAAAATGATCAATTCGGACAATTTTAACGAAAGTCACATCACTAAATATATCGGGAATGAAGTAGGGCATATAAAAATATGCACCGATAATATTTACTGTCGATAAACAAAAAATGTCGATCTTTACAAATTTATCTAAAATGTGTATTTATCGGTAAAATGATCTATGTTAAAAAATGAATGTTTCGAAGAATTTCACAGCTTTTTGGTTATTAGGTTAACAGGTAATTATTTTCCATTGTGGGTGTTCGAACCTGACAGGGTTTTGGGCTATTTGCTCATATATTTTATGTACAGTTTGCAACAAAGAAATTAACTGAAGGATACTAATCTTCAACCAAATAACCCAATATCCAGGAAGGCACGAAAAGCTCCACTGTATTTTATTTTAAACTGAATAAAAAGGATAACCGTGTAACTCCAAAACGTAAATTAATTTTTGTTCTTAGGAATTTCTTACAAAATATATTTTTTTTCTGACGCAGGTATGAAATTTATAAAAAAAAAAAAACTTTATATATTTAAGAATTTCCTAAAATTATTCATTTTGATTATAAAATATCGAAGTTGTGAGTAATCCATTAGCCCACTCTTTGCATTCAAAACAATTAATAAAAATTTTAAAATATAAAATGGCGAAGCTCCCTCTTTTTGGGATGGTGTAGAAGATTTCTCAGTCGGTCATCGCCTGAAAATTCCGCCAAAAAATTTATTATTTGCGAGAGCAATGCACTACGTTGGAAAAGAATTAATTTTTTTTTGCAAAAATGGCAGTAGTTTGAAGAAAACGACATGAATTTTCATCAAAATTTTAGCTTAAGTAAATTCATAACTTAAGAACGGCACATCGCCGGGACTTTGTGCTTTAAACAGTAATATAAAGAATTTGTGATAAAAATCTCAGCTAAATCGCTTTAGTTGCTCTTGACATAACGTGTACAACAGTGTGAAAAAATCGGTTCGATAAAAACGCGAAAGGAAAAATGCACCTCTTTTCGGTGCCTTTCTTCTACTCCCACTTCAACCTTCGTAATTTCCGAGACATTTGAATTTCGGAATGAGACAGCGCTTAAAATATTCTTGGAAGGATAACGCATAAAAAAAAATCTATTTTTATATGGAAGAAAATACGCAACGCCCTCGACAAAAAATAAATAAAAAACTCTCAAAAATTAACGGAATTTTTCAGAATTTTCAAACTTGCACATTATTATATATGAGCTACAAAAAATTCTGAAAAAAAAATGAAAATTTTTTGAAATTTGTTAAATTTTCCTTAATTGTTTTAAACTTTAACTTATATGGTTTATGTTATAGAATCTAATATATTTTTATAAAAAAATTACGAAAAAAATGTAACACGTAAAAAAGTTAAAATAAGTTAGTTATTTAGGTGAGCGCCACTATGTGGAATTTTTTAGGCGAATTTCGTTTTTTTTTTTATTTTTTTTCAGTGGTGTTATTTTTTAAAAAAAATCGGACAGATCCGGTCTGCATTCGAAAAGTTATTGCATAGATATGTAATTCGCTGTTGAAGAAAATCTTAAGCAAACAAAATTTGGTGCCCAATTGGAAGGCACATATCACCGGTATGTAAAAAGTCTATACCTACTCAAATACTATTTTGCCATTCAAAACTAAATACTTATAATTTACAGAAATACTCAACAATCTAGTGGCCGAGCTATCATTCGAAGAACTACTGCAATGCTTTCCCAGTGAAGCTATCAAACATCATAAAACCGAAGCATTTTTAAAAGAATTCAAAGATAATCGCATCAACTACGTCAACGACAAGCTGACGTTCGAAGACAAGGCACAACAAAATACGCTAGACAACGAAACAATGCTGGCACGCGATCATCTTCCAATGGACAACATTGATGAGAATAATGTTTTTGAACTGACATTGCGTAAAGCTGTTTCGAAACAGCGTAGTATTGCGTTGCGTTCAATGATCGAGTCGACGGGTACGCAACTATTCGATGCTACTAGTAATCCTATGTATAATCTATGAGATAACGGTTGCATACAGAATAGGAATATAAGAAAAATAAGCTACAAAGAGATACAAAATTTAAGTTAAAGCATTTTGCCAAGTTGAGTCGTTGAACGTGCGTGGATTATTAAAAACATGTGTAATTATTATTAAATAGCAGTAAATACTATGCGCATACCACATTTAGAACGAGTACTACTATAATTAAGAGCCATAGATCATTGAAATTTTTATTGATAAATTCTATGCTTAAAATGCAATTTATTTACATATTATAAAGGCATACATGCATACACATACATACAGGCAAGCCATGCACTCTACACATTATTTATTTAATTGTTAAGATTAGCAATTAGAGCGAGTTTTTGTTTCGTTTTTTAGATTAAGCAGCTTGTGAAGATGTAGAGCATTTCAGATTTGCATACATACACACATTTTTTTTTTATTAAAGTTGCATTTAAAGCTTTTAAGCTGTAGAAAAAAAACTAAAACTGAGCGATATGACTCGATTTTTACATCGTTTTTAGCCTTTTTTCTATTTATCTAACATTTTTGTTTTTTAACAGAATAGTTATAAAACTTTATACAAACTAAAGTTCTTTAGTTGCGATTTTCTTAATTACACTAGTTTTTAATAAACGTACATAGAATCCGGCTGCGTGATTTAAAATCCTTTTTGATTTTAAATACGCTAAATAAAAATAAAGTTTATTTGTGCTTTGATTCGTCGGACCAATAAAAAGTTGAATATATTTCTGATTTGATTTATCGACCAAATATAAAATAAAATGTATTTGTGATTCGATTCGTCGGACAAATAGAAAATTAAATTATAATTATTTGGGCCAAATTCTTATTTATTATGTTTGCTGGGTTGGAGCTGCTTTATTGTTTTTGCATCAACGATTTTTACTAATAAATACTAATAGAAAGTAATTTTGTTTCTTGAAAATCGTATTTGTGTTCCAAAAAAAAATGTTTTATTTGGTTGACGAATCAAATTACAAACAATTTTTATTCATGATTTGACTCGGCGAACAGATAATAGATATTTAGGATTTCATATCACTTTCAATTCCGAAACCAATTTTATTTTTAGATTTGCGAATTAAATAATTAAGATCATGCAACCGTGCATAGTAACAAATTTTTTTTCGGTGTACATAGTTGATTTTAAATTCGTTTAAGTCTTTTGTGAGTAATCTACCGACTTTTGCGTAGAGCTTAGTTTCAAAAAAAAAAAACAANGTTAGGGCCTTTTGATATTAAGGTAACGATATATAGTTGTATACATATGTTGCTTTTTTAGAATTCCAGCTTTTCGATGTTCGTAATTACATATTTTTTTATTTCCATACGCATAGCAATTAGTATAAATTATTATGCGACATATTTACATATTTAAACGTACTGGGTGTGTTCGAGCTACATACGTAATAATCACCGCAAGCAGCTTGTATCGTTTATTCTCTACATTTA
>NW_016170078.1:0-3441 GCF_001687245.7 Rhagoletis zephyria
ATAGACAAAACTGGTCGAATTAAGGCGCTTCTTTTATTTCTGCCACCAGATAAACCCGGGATCGTAAAAATCGAAAAAATTAACACCCCTAACACACACATACCATAGGTTCAGGAAAACCAAATCGAATAAGCTGCTTGGCTGTTTCATCTTGCGGCGCATTTCCTGTACACATGAGTGAAACATGTACTGTTGCATACATTTAGGCGTATATGTATGTATGTATTGGCCAGCATAGACAACTACCGGAAGCAGTAAGCTCACCAAATGTGACATGCATTAACGATAACAAAGTAGAAGACGGGGTGTTAGTATGTCAACAGGCATATTTATTACAAGCGTTTACGATCATGCTTTTCCGGTTATTAAAAATCGCTTTGGGTTGAAAATACGTAAAAAAAAAACAACCAAAAAAGGGAGGAATTATCAAAATAATTTGCAGCCCTACCTCCAAATTGGCGAAATATTAATTTCTATATGCCATCGCCATGGTGGCGCATTTTATCAATTCACGTCTACTAACCTGACAATTTAAGTTGGCTAAAAAATCGAGTGAATCAAGTGCTGAAGATAAAAACGTTAGTTAGCCGATGAAGAGTTAAGCCTACAACATACAAATAAAAAGTTAGTTGACAAATGAAATCTCACTTTGACTTAAAACTAAGCTCTATGGCAAGTATGTATGTATGTAGTGATTCAATGGAAAATAAGCATTAATACAATTAAATTTATTGTGTATTGATTAAATAAATATAAGTAAGTAAGATAAGTAAATATCAGTTGTTTGTTGGAACAACTCCAGCTATGAATGGAATAGAAGCACCGGCGACCAAGGGAAGGATTTAAAGTAAGTTTAACTTTTACGAACGAAAACAGTGAAACGAATTCGTCCCTATACACTTTTGCTATGCCATCTTATCGAGTAAATACTCAAATAAAATTCTTCATTGCCAGTCAATAATTACGACTAGGGATGTGCCGGATTGAAATTTTGCCAGATAACCGGATTCCGGATGCCATTAAAAAAATAAGAGCCGGGTCCCCTTTTTAAATCTCAGAATATTGTTATATTATATTTTTTGTTTAGCGACATACTTATGTATGACCAGATTATCTGCTTTTTAGAGCTGAGGCAGCAACCATACAAGAAAAAAAGGCATAGATTTAGAAATGGAAAAATATTTACAGCTACCCCTTATACCCTAACAAGAAGATCCTTTAATTTGGAGCAAGCATAATCGCAAAGAATTTCCAGATTTTTTACAATGGCAATGAAGTATCTATGCGCACCACCTTCGTCAGTGAACTCAGAAAGAGTGTTTACTGTATCGGGTAGTATTTAATTTTCTCATTTCATTACATTTATTTGTTTCTTTAAATACATTAGCGAATTAAGAATTAATCTTTTACTGTGCAATACAAATAAGTAAAAAATGGAATAGGTTGTTAACCGATAATTTGGAAATTATTCTTTTATTAATGAAATTTTTTTTACTTTAATTACTAATTAAANTTTAGTATTTGATTTTCTCATTTCATTACATTTATTTGTTTCTTTAAATACATTAGCGAATTAAGAATTAATCTTTTACTGCGCAATACAAATAACTGAAAAAAGAAATAGCTTGTTAACCGATAATTTGCAAATTATTCTTTTATTAATGAAATTTTTTTTACTTTAATTACTAATTAAATATTATTAAATTTGATCATAACAATACAAAAAAACTTTTTAACTACAATTTTAAATTGATTCTCATATAGTCGAAATCCAGAAATCCGGCCGGATTTTAGCCAGTATCTCGCCAGATAAGCCGGATTTCGGATATCTACCGGATACCCGGCTCATCCTTAATTACGCCAGTCTTATTTAAAATATAACAGGTGTTTTTTTTTGTCCTGATCTGCACCTTTTGTTCGATTTTCATAAATTGGGTGTCAAATAAAAGGGCTTGGGCTGTAGATATGCAAAAAAGTTTTGATTTTTCGAAAAGAGTTGCGACCTGTTAAAAAATTATGTATTACAAAATGGGTATTAATCGAAATGGTTTTGAAATGCTTTGTTTCTTAAATTAACTGTAAGAGGGTTGCCGCCTGAATTAAGAGAATCAGGTCATTGAAATATGCATCAATATATGGGTACNCAATCGAAATGGTTTTGAAATGCTTTGTTTCTTAAATTAACTGTAAGAGGGTTGCCACCTGAATTAAGAGAATCAGGTCATTGAAATATGCATCAATATATGGGTACCAGACGAAATAGGTTTCAGGGGATACTAGTGGAAAATATTTTGAAGAGCGTTGCCACCTATTTTGGGTAAAGTAAAATTTTGTTAACATATACAAAGGCTATATGGAATTTTAAAATGTTTAAATATGGGTGTCAAACGAAAGAGTGGATTGGACCTTACACAATATGTCAGTGCTTGGACGAGCCTTATCCTCCGATTTTGTGGCTTTCACCTTGATGTTTTTTTTTATTTATGTTAGTCGGAAACTGGGCTCGATCCAGGTCATGCGGAATGCTATTGCTCACTTCGAACAACACCACAGCGGCCACATACATACATACATCCATATTCCAATTATCTTAAAACTGCCCCACTGTGCCTAAATGAAGTCATTGTATAAGCGTTACATAAGCGTCAATTAGTTAGTCGAAATCATTTCATTCCACACTCCACGAGGTTGAAAAGCAATCTCATAAATGAACATATGTTCATATACCTACAGATAGTAAGTACGCTCGCGTCTAGACTCTACTTATATTACATAGTATAGCATAGATTACTAAATAAACATCACTCAGTTATTTGAATCATATCGCGGTGAACTGATATCACCTACACGTGGTCGAAGTAGTGCGCCTCTTGGAGTAGAAATAAACATATGTACATAGATACTTACACAGATACATAAGTACGAATGCACATTAGATGAATGCATAACGTCTCAGGCCGACCTCCAACTTCTCTGCTCTCCTCATTTTATGATCAGAAATTAATCCGACGAATATCCGCGCTGCTATCAAAGCTACTTACGAATGTTTTTTTGTATGTACATACTCATGCATATACAGATGTACATATGTATGTAAATACATAGGTGCCTGTGGGTTATTCGCCGCCTCGTCACCAGCCTGCCACCAGCCGATTGCTTCTACGCATTAGCCGGCTGGCATTGCGTCCATATAAAATTCCGATTACAAATACAACAAAATTATAGCATGCATGTTTCAGTTGTATTCCAATTCTCGTTAAGATCACTTTCGCTGCTGATTTCCTAATGAGTGAGTGTGCCTTAGTATTGTACATATATTTGTAGACAAACATATGTCAGTGTATAAATAAATTGTGACAACAACAAAATGCAAACACAACGAGTTAAATTCTAAAAATTGTTCTCATTATATAATACATCTACTTACATACATACATACAT
>NW_016170078.1:3458-16362 GCF_001687245.7 Rhagoletis zephyria
CCACGAGGTTGAAAAGCAATCTCATAAATGAACATATGTTCATATACCTACAGATAGTATGTACGCACGCTCGCGTCTAGACTCTACTTATATTACATAGCATAGCATAGATTACTAAATAAACATCACTCAGTTATTTGAATCATATCGCNAGTACGCTCGCGTCTAGACTCTACTTATATTACATAGTATAGCATAGATTACTAAATAAACATCACTCAGTTATTTGAATCATATCGCGGTGAACTGATATCACCTACACGTGGTCGAAGTAGTGCGCCTCTTGGAGTAGAAATAAACATATGTACATAGATACTTACACAGATACATAAGTACGAATGCACATTAGATGAATGCATAACGTCTCAGGCCGACCTCCAACTTCTCTGCTCTCCTCATTTTATGATCAGAAATTAATCCGACGAATATCCGCGCTGCTATCAAAGCTACTTACGAATGTTTTTTGTATGCATATACAGATGTATGTATGTATGTAAGTAGGTGCCTGTGGGTTATGCGCCGCCTCGTCACCAGCCTGCCACCAGCCGATTGCTTCTACGCATTAGCCGGCTGGCATTGCGTCCATATAAAATTCCGATTACAAATACAACAAAATTATAGCATGCATGTTTCAGTTGTATTCCAATTCTCGTTAAGATCACTTTCGCTGCTGATTTCCTAATGAGTGAGTGTGCCTTAGTATTGTACATATATTTGTAGACAAACATATGTCAGTGTATAAATAAATTGTGACAACAACAAAATGCAAACACAACGAGTTAAATTCTAAAAATTGTTCTCATTATATAATACATCTACTTACATACATACATACATGCATACATATATATAACGAGCGCACTGCACTTAGTTATATAACGGCATTGGATCTCCTACACTTNACATATACAACATATACAACGAGCGCACTGCACTTAGTTATATAACGGCATTGGATCTCCTACACTTGGCTGGCCTGGCGGTTTCTGGCCATTCTCTGCTATTCCGTGGGGCCATTGCGTTACCGAAGCACCTTTCGTATGCATCACGTTTGATTGTGAACGAACGAAAAACGGAGCGTTCGAGTCTTTCTGGGAACATTGCAATACTTAATTCGAAAATATCAACAATAAAATACAGGGCGGGTTGGCGCGGGTGTATTCAAGGCCCCTGCATACAATTTGTTCCGTGAAGCAATACTCAAGTACAGACCACAAGCGCAGTGCGCGGTGCAGTGCAGTGCAGTGAGAGTGGTGCGAAGTGAAGTGCGGTGTTCTAAAGCGTCTTAAGTGCTACTTGTAATTTTTGGTTGTTGTTTTTTTCCTATAGTCTTCTTCTTACTTGTACTTTATTGACAAGCACACATGTCTAGTGAGCATGGACGTAGTCGCCTGCCCGGCAAACGGCCGCGTGTCAGCAAAGTGTTGAAGCGTTTGCAAAAACAACAATGCCAAATCATGGATTTGTCAATGAGAGGTGAGTGCAATGCTGTCAAAATGACGTACTATCATTCATATGTATGTACATATGTATGTATGTACCTATGTGTATGTTTTCTTTTAGAATGCAAATGTCAACCGTTTGTTGAGTAGCCAAGTCCTTTGGGATATAAGAATACAGGAGTAAAAAACGTTGATTCAGTAAAATTTTGAAGTTATGTATATACATACATATATATGTATTGGTATGTATTTGTCATACCACCTTGCAGGAAAAAAGTTCCCCGTGCAACTTTGAGTGTAAAATATTTTTGAGTCTTTTCTTTTTTGGGTGCCACATATGTCGGCAATAAATTTTTTTGTTCTCAAAATAGTTCTCTTGGAATAATCGAAACACTTCCTGTGCAAAAGTTTAATGATTTTCGGCGACCTGCAATATATTGACATTAGGGTGGTACATTATGGTGATAACAACGGGTATGTGATGGGTAAGTAAAACAGGGTATTTGTGGTCAATAATCTTTGACAAAAAAAAAGTCCTAATTTGAGATCGGACTGTAAAGGCGTTCCCACGTACGGAAAAAAAGAAAAAAAACTCGAAATTACCCTGCAAAAATACTTTTTTTCTGGTTCGGCCTAATGCACATACATACGTATGTATTGTTATTGTCCATAAAAAGGTATGTTTGGACAACGAGCAGTTCGTTAAAGTAGGTAATACTACTGTTAACATTGTGTCGTGCATTTGACAGCTGTATGCCCACAGTATCTATTAATAAAGTTAAAAAGTTAAAGTTAAAATATATTTACGAACGAAAACGATAGGGTAATAATACCATAAACGATAACTTTAAATATAAAAATATCGATAACGGTGTGGTTGAGATATCTCAACGAAATTTGGTATATAGATTGTCCTTTATCCAAGGAACGTTTTTATTGCTATTGAAAATGGGCGAAATCGGACTCTAACCACGCCCCCTTCTCATATGACGGTGTTTTCGAAAAATGCAAAAACTATAATATTTCAGTAAATATTGGATCCAAATTGTTGAAAATTAGTATGTGAAATAGAATTTTGGTACAAAATAATATTATTATGAACTTTTTGAAAAAGGGGCGTAACGCCGCCGACATATGGTGAAATACTGTACCTTAGTAGCCGCTTCACCAATCCTTTCCAAACTCGGTATGAGCTTTGCTTATATTATTATAAATTTTTAGATTTTGGGCGTGGCGCCGCCCACTTACGACCA
The DNA here is from genome assembly GCF_001687245.7 of Rhagoletis zephyria. Lineage (NCBI taxonomy): Eukaryota > Metazoa > Arthropoda > Insecta > Diptera > Tephritidae > Rhagoletis > Rhagoletis zephyria. Next base: position 6,154 of record NW_016170078.1, read on the forward strand.
CAAATATGTGTCTCGGTAACCGATTTATCAAACTCGGTGCACTTAATTACCTTGGCACGGAAAAGCCATTCGTTGAAAATTATTCATATCGGACTAAAATTACAACCGATTCCCGTATAACCGTAAATTTTAGACATGCGAAAACTCCGATACAGTCCGATTGACTGTGGACGCTAATTTACTCCAAGTTAAGAGTTACAACCTCAACAACTGTTAACAATAAATAAGACTGTTATAAACTTTTAGGTAGTTGATACCTACGCTGGGTATATAAAATTCGGTTTCGCCCGAACCTATACTTCTTTGCTTGTTTTTTTTTTTAGTTTGTTCTGTACGCGGATGGTTTAAAAATAAAAATATTTAAAGAGATGCCATCAATTTGAAAATTTCAGTTTAAGCTAACTGCTAAGATAAAAGGTGCAATCCCTTATTCTTCGGACTAAAACTAGTAAAACTGTCAAAAAATACAAATTCGATCAGAACGAGAGAGTAACATTGAAAAGTACGGGATCGCTTTTTAGTGAAAAACGGTAACTTCTGTCAACTTCAACATAACCTCCAAATTTTGATTGTAAATTTTGGCTTATTTTGTATGTAAACACGCTCAGCTCACACATGTAAATAACCAAAAATACTTTCAAATTCATTAGAATCCACTTAAACAAGTAATTAAATACTTTTCAACATGAATTAGCAGAGTGCACTTTTCTTTTGTTTACAATTTGTTTGCCAAACACACTACAGCTGATCGTTTGACACATTCACCAGAATTGACAAGCGAAAATTCTAAAACTGGTAACTTCCGACAGAGAGAGTACCGTATTTACTCTCTTTTTTGTCCTCTCAATTGTCAGAGAGCCGAGTACGGGATCGATTTCCAATAAAATCTAACTGATTCTGACTATTTCTGACTAGTCCGGACTCGTACGGGATCGCAACTAAAGTAAATATAGCAATCAGAAAATTTTATAGGAGGGTTGCCACCTGTTTGAAAATTTTAGTTTAAGTATATTGATAAGATAAAGTAAATATTTTAATATGGGCGCCAATAGAAGGCTTACAGGCCAAAATAATTTTGAGAAAGGTTGCCACCTATTTGAAAAATTAAATTAAATTGAATTGATAACATAAATTAAATATTACATTATGAGCACCAAGCCAAAGAGGCTTAAGAACCGAAAATATTTTTGAGGAGCATTGCTACGTTTTTGCAAAGTTTTATTTGATTAAATTGATACGATGATTTAAATATTACAATAAGGGTATCAAACTAAAGAGGCTCCAGAAAGTTTACTGTCGAAAATATTTTTGGGCGGGTTGCCACCTATTTAAAAAATGTAATTCAATTAATTTGGTTAGGCAAATAAAATAGGTATCTCAAACGAAAGGTATTTGAGAAAGTTTTGCCAGACAATATAAAAATTTTAATGAAGAAAAAATTTACCACAAAAGTACTTTTGTGTTGTTACTCCTTCTAACTAAATGTATATAGTACATCCCAAACTAGTATGGCCAATAAAATAGATTTAAAAAGCTTTATAAAGTCAGGATTTCATACAAATTTTCGGGTGCCAAAATTTTTCTCACCGTGTAGTACTTTCAAATCAAATTCCCAATCTGTTTAGCAAGCATTTGAGAACCTCTCGCAAGCTAAGTGTAGAGAAGTTGTTGGCCGTCATACTTATTTCAAATAAATTATAATCGTGTGATTGTTTTTGTTATTCAATTTTATTATAGCTTATGCAAGAGTGCCTGTGTATGTATGTATATGAATGTAATGAAGCAAATTACGAAGTACACTTCTCTCAGTATTACATCATAATATACAATCACTGCACTTATGCACATACATACTTGCATTCTGTAAATGTACAATAGGGGTAATTAAATAATAAACTTACCCAAGTAGGTAACTAGAATGTGAACTGTTTAAAAATGTATGTATGTACATTTGTGTTTAAGTAATCTGTTTCACGTAATATAATTCTATAGTTGCTAATTGAAGTTCTTTACTAAAACTATGTGGAAGGTAAAATACCTAAAAATCTATGTGTGAATGACTCGAAATAAATACATACATACGTACATAGATACAAGTGTATACACACATACCTACTATGAATAACATCGAGATTTCTATCGATTTATGTATATCGATATAAGTTTATATACGTATGTCGTATTACATTTGTAGGTATCAAAGAATATATTGTTAACGACATCGAGATACAAGTTATCGGCATATTTATACACATATCAATAACGGTATAAGTATATTTATCGATATGACATACTTTACTTGTAGGGTTTTATAATCGTACTTAAGAGCAATTATTTGTTATCGATGCTGATCAGCCATCAGCAGCGCTGCCTCAATAGAGTTTCCCCAAAGTCCACAACGCGTACACATATCTGCATGGGACCGTTCGTTAAGCTGAAAATTCGTTATATCTACGGTGACCAGATTTCTGTAATCAAAAATCGGAATATTTATAAAGCATCTAATCCGAATATACAATTTTGTTTTTAGAATAAAAAAGACATAACATCTTTTAATACAGTTTTATATAAAACATAACAAAGAGAAAAAAAAATATAAAAATGATCGCAAATGGCGAGAATGTAAATAGGGAAAAGACATTTTAGCAACTTTTGGCTACTTTTCATTGTTTGAGAAATGTTTATTATTTTTTTTTATGAATATAGACATAACTTACTATCTAAAAAAAAAACATATAGTATGTTGGTAAGTAAAAATTTGTAGAACGTTTATTAAAATTCAACGAATGTTAACAAATAAAAATTAAAAAAATTTTTATCAGATTTTCTAGAATTGCCTTGAGTATGCAGTTTTGTAGCCCATTAAATTTTAGTACAATAAAGTGCTAGTTTGAGGTATAGCGTTGGTTTTTGGCAATTTTTTTCGCGCACTTTCTTCCATACAAAGTACATACCTACTTTGTTCAGCAATTTTTTTTGTATGGAGAAAAAGAGCACCACCTTCCACAAAAAAAAAGAAAATAATGAACATATACGCCAAAGAATGCTAAAATGTCTCTTCCCTATTTATTTATATATATTATATTTTTCATATTTATTATGTTTTCAAGGAAATTAGTATTAGTTTTTGAGGACGAGCGATTGTTTTTGAGCTACTCAATAAAAATATTTTGGTCTGCTCCACATTATTTCATCAGACCATTTGATGCAGATCTCAAAGTAGTCGTAAAACAAAATGCAAAGCATTCGCGCGATCTTCAAATTTCCAACATTCGTTATATAATGTGAACAATGCATTGAGAAAAAGTGTTCGTTATGCTGGAGCACCACTGTAGCTATTTTCTTTTTCATTATTGCTTCTTAATTATTCATATTCATGATAAAAATATTTCAAAACTCTCTGCTATCCCCACTATCGTCGCCATTGTATTCGACTAAAGACACCCAAGACACCCACCCGCCTGCTTATGAATGCCGCACTACGCCAAGTGACAAGCCTCTTGCCTACCGACTGGGTTGGCTGTGACGCTTTTGTTCCAGTCACTTCTTCGACGTGCGAATACAATCCAAAATAGAATAAAGAAAACAAATAGTAAAAANATCTGCGAAGCACAGAATAGAAGCGTATATGAACGAAAAAGCCGCCGAACACATATCTATGTAAAGTAAACAATCCCCCCGCTGCATGCCTTACTTGATAGTTACGAACCAGTTCTAAATTCGTCACTTTAGATATAGATTTCTAGTGAAAAAAACTGAAAAAAGTTAGTACCACTTTTCGCCGATTTTCTACTGGAGGGGATATAGTTCCTATCGGACTAGTTCCTTTTTGACGACAAAGACCTAGTACGGAACTAGAAATTTGATTCACTAGTCCGCGGTTTCCCTGTAGGTAAATGATTGAGGATATACCTATACATGTATGTATGTAAATATTTGCGTACATACATACACTTAACCAAATATATGCCAGAAATAGAAGTATGGTGGATATCTTATCGAAATTTCTGAAAAAATATATGAAAATAAATCGTTAAGAAACTGCTTGTGATGAAAAAAATGCAACCAAATAAAAATGAAGGCTTATTTACCTTATATGTACTATGCTTCAGACCAAAAGAAAGAGTTATAAAACTTTGATCGATTATTAAACAGGGTATAATACCGTGCGACAAAAAAAATCAGAACACACGAAACAATCAATATACTCACGAATTTAAAAAGGAAAAAAAATCGGTAGTATTTAAATATATTAAAGTGTTTTTTGGTTTGCAAGAACGAGTAGGTATTAAAAATGCGTATTTAATTAATTTTATTATTTTAAGCCAACAAAGTTAGGAGGAAGAAGTTCGAGGATTTGGATGGACCAGATCCGCCCATCAGCACTTATGCACCAAAATATTTAATCTTTTTAATTCTAAAGAATTTTGTCTTATATTTGATACCCCCCTTGTTATTCTATATTGCACTGAATTTTTTAATACACTTTTAAAAGAAGAGTTCCACAATATCAACTCCTTTTCAGTCATGATTTTGCACTTGGGTACTTTTTGCTATATAGGACAGATTACACTATTTGGTAAAAACGAACTTAAATAAAGTCACAGTTTGGTCAGATTGAAATGACTAAAGAGCAAATCCCGCACACATAGTCCAACAATGGTCGAGTATGATGTCGCCTATGAACCTACATAGGCCCTGCTAGGGAAGGGTTTTGTGAGAACCTGTTAAACTAGAGCTTTGATAGGATAAAAGGTTTCTTTGATATACGAGTATCTACCATGTTTGGAATGATGTTCTTTTCCAATTTGCAGTGTTTGCTAATATCCAGGTGTCCATTGAGTTAAACTCTATAACGCTGGGCCATCTCGGCATTCCGTAAGGGAATAAATTTTGTCTAGAAGTATTCATGATTGTGAAAAAAATAGAAATTCCCTGTCTGGTATAAGTTATAAGAAGATGGAAAATTGTCTAACAAGTCGCATTCGCAATCAAACAGACTTTACGGAAAATGAAATTTTTCTGCATCTCGGAGGGAGGTGTTGTTGCGTACAACAGAGCAAGTTGCCAGCACTGTAATGGTTGAGAGCGTGCTAGCGATCATAAAAGTTCAAAACATTGACGTCATCACTAGACTGACTAGACAATCGTACGATTACTACTTACTTATAATAAGCAATTGATCAGCAGATAGCTCAATTCAAGTACAACACCGTTTTGACATTAATCAGAGAGAGAGAATTTTTTGAAGTTTTTTGGTGCTAATAAACTCAATCAGGGGCAATCAATGTTTGTGTACTCAATGACAATGCCAGAAATTGCCGGAAAATTTTGCAAATGTGCTTAATTTGCACTTTGTCTGTGTGAAAAGAGAGACCGGCTTGTACTGGCTGCGGCTAGTAGCCATTTAGACAAATCGCATTCAAAGCCAAAATTTATCAGCAACAGCGCCAATTAAAGTAAACCCAAAGCAAATTTGCAACAGAAGCGATCAAAAGTCGTCGCATTCACACAAGTTGTTGCACAAGTAAAACTACGTGGTAAGTATGTATGTATGTATGTATGTATGTGGAAGCTACATTCAATGTCTAAATCGCTCAACAAGTGCCATTAGTGAAGGCAATTGTAGACTGTTTGGATATCGTCGTCAATTAGCGAACTCTCGATTTTAATGCTAATCGCTGCATGTGCGAACACTCGATCCTTTGATGTGAGCAACAATGGTATGACATCACAAAATGGTTACGTTGCACTTTGCTCTCGACGCTGCCAACGCCAGCCACCAACGTCCACGTAAGGCGGGTGGGGGTGGGGGTCGGGCTGCTACAACAAGTACGCTTTTGCAGTCGAATTCAATTCGCATTGAAATGTGAGACAACAAATTATGTCATAACATAAACACAATAACAAATAACGAGAGCAGCCATTTGACGTTTCAGCGCCGCGACGTCGGTGTGCAATTTCAAAACAAAACAATTTGCAAACAAACGCGAATGTTTAGAAAAAGTCTATTTAAAATATATATATACATACATACATGCATATGCAACTGTATTTACATGTGTGTGTGTGTGTGTATGAGATAAGTCACTATACTATACAAATAAACACAATTTGCATACAAATTGCTGGCGTTGCTACTGTTTGGCGCACGAGTGTTTACATAAGAGCTGGAGGCACACAGAAATATTTACATACATATATGGTAGACCTCCCACCGCTGTGAGTACCCTTGGCACGCTTGGGGTAGCCCTAATCGATTAATGGGCGACGCAGAGGGACTTTCAATTAAGCTACATTACTGTTATTTTAGATGCCTTCGTCGTGAAGAGCGTTCGCGTTCAATGTTCTTTGCGAAAAAAGAAACATAGTGAAATATGAGCAGAGAACGACTTAAATAAACAATTTGGAATTTGAACCAAATATGTAAGTAAGCAGCAAAAGGAGGCATTCAGTTTGGTGATGAGAAGTAAAGGCTCTGAGTGATTTAATTTTCATAGCAACAGCTAGCACTCGTTAAAAAAAAAAATATTAAAGGGAACAAAGAGAAGAAGGAGCCATAAAGTTAAATGAAATCCGAATGATTTAAACAAAAATATGAAAAGATGGTGCCAGGGGGTCAGGTGATTTTAAACGCGGCCGACGTAGCACTTACAGTTAAGGATAGATTTTTGGATACTCCATGCTATCTGACCCAATCTTAACACCAGGCTTAGGTGTTTAAGTGGGTAGTTATCCGCGAACTCCTCGTCAATCTTAGCAAAACAGAACCGATTTTATTCCCGAGGAATTACAAGGTCTGCAACGCAAGTCTTCCCGTGTCGGAATTAGGCCTGGCCAGTAGTAGGAAGTTGTCGTGTAGCCCTAACATTGTGGTAAGAGTGAGGAACGCTTCACTTGTCTTTTACAGCTGCAGGCTAACTATTGATAGCAGCAGAGGTATCTGGGCCAAAATAATTTCTTGGCTCTATGCCACCATAGCTAAGTCTATCATGTTTAAGGGATTCCTTGTCTGGTATAATTTGGTAAAAACTCTTTACTAAAGAGAGCTTCTCTAATTAGGCAGTTAGAGTAGGTATAACAGGCCGTCGTTTTCAAGGCCATGCTAAACATAGAGCCAGATGATATTGTCGGAAAAACTGCTGCAATCAGGCTCAGGGAAACTACAAGTCTAACAAGCTCAGCGTCTGGGCCTTGATTAAACGATACCGCCCTTGTCTATACGAATCGCTGGGGTTCTCCAAACACATGGAGCGAAGTCTTATGGAAACGTTTGTGGTAGGGTCTTCTGGCATAAGCTCTCTATTAACATCAAGTTCAGGCAGTATACCTACTGCTCAAGAGTGTGATGTCAGTAAGAGAGGTAATCATATACTCTGATAGTAAAGCGGTAATCTTATACGCTGAGCTTGTTTATGGTGCATTCAAAAATGTGGAAGGAGTACCTGACATCCTACCTTACTTGTGTAGTAATACGAATTTTCAAAATAGTCTTATAGTGGTATCAGGCCCCAGCAGCCTTGCGGACAATTCTATAGTTGGAGAGTTGTTAAGTAAAGGTAATCTTGATGCGATTAACGTGTTAGGAAGAGGGTTGAATTGCCACTCACCATTTGTGGTTAACTCAAAGACAGTCTAAGGAGCTGCCTATGCTTGTAGGTATGATTGTGCGTGCTGAATGCCCTCTATGGGTTTCACCAAAGTATCATTATTGTCTACGTAACCATTTACTGTTCCGAAAGAAATTGTGTCCTCTCGCTGCCCCTGTAGACTCGCTTGTTGGGTAAATACTTGGGTTTGATTCTGGCTTACAATGAGCACGCATAAACGAGCTTTGAGTTAGCTTACAAATAATTTTTGAGCGGAGGTTTAGGTGTATGAGATATTCAAAAATAAGTGATATGAGATGAGAGAACACGAATATGTGCCAAGTTGCGCTCTATAAAAAGATCACTCCTTTTGTTTTTAAGAGCATTATGGACACACATATACATATGTATGTGTTAGTATTGAACTCGTATGTGTGTGTTTGTATGAATGAGAAAAGTGCATCATGTGCTTGTTTTATTACGCCAATTACTTACCATTTATATTTGTAATTGGTTAAAAATAACAGATTTGTTGCATAAGCTTTGACGATTTATTGCAACTATGGTGAGTTTTTAATAGTACTACGAATCTACATATATGGGTTCGCTTTTAAAGCCTTTATGTGCAGTTACTTGAGTTTTTATATCCTTTTAAAAACAATTAGTAATTTAGTTTATAATTGATTTAATAAACTTGTATTCTTTAGGAGTTCGTTAGCTTTTGATAACTCCGGCACACAAAAAAAAAGTAGTGTGTATTTCGACCCACTGAGTACGAATCTGAGGTCCGTTTGACTCATACACCTCCTAAATTTTAAGCCAATTACGAAAAACTTAAAAAATGGCAACAAAATGGAGGCAGTTCATATTTATACACACACCATTACAGTGCATATTCTTACACACGCCAAAAATTCTTTTCAGTTGAAATTATGTACTGCCCAGCAGCCGTTAAATTAAAAAAAGGAATTTCGGGATCATATATGTAGGTACATATTTTTCTTCTCATAAATAACCGCACTGTTCGTTACTCTGCGGAAATACTTAAGTATGTATGTAGATACATATATGCACTATATACATATATTAACACCTAACTATTTGTATGCGCCTATTAATAACTTAAAAACTTCTGTTTGATGCTTTGGCTAGAATTTAATGTTTTCTAAAGAACTCAACATGACAATTTTTAACCAAAAAAACTTATTTTAACGACAAAGCGATTTTTACATTAATCTGACGGGTCTAAAATTGACGTGCTAAAGAAGATATATTATACGAAGCTAAAGAGTAAGTATACTTACTTACAGAACTATGCACAAAGAAAAGAAAATTGTCAGCAAGCAAATACAACCTAGGCTCATATATGTATGTATGTAGACATACATACATACATATATACGACAAGTGAACGCGGAAAATTTGTACCTATACACACACATATTTACTTTCTTGTACCTCCCCTGCAGCGAAAAGTGAAACCAGTTAGTAAAAATACCACTTCATTAACTAGTCTGAGCTAAAGCGATGGCCTACCAGTTCGACAATTTCTTATNAGCGGAAAATTTGTACCTATACACACATATTTACTTTCTTGTACCTCCCCTGCAGCGAAAAGTGAAACCAGTTAGTAAAAATACCAGTTCGTTAACTAGTCTGAGCTAAAGCGATGGCCTACCAGTTCGACAATTTCTTATCATTTATGTGATCGGCTGAAGTCGATGTCCAATAAATATCGGCTTTGGCGTCGGGGGAGCATTAGCGATTCTACTTATCAGAGCGCAGGTTCGAATATGCTTGCAGGTGGTTAAGATTTTTCTAATTTAATCAATGTAAATTAATGTAAATTATTTAAATTTGAATATAAGTTAATAATTTGTAAATCTAATTTCATTTAAAAAAAGAACATAAACAAATGATTGTTGCATAAAAACTAAATAAGATTCAAAGAATTATTTATATTTAAAAAAAAGTAAATTAAAAAATTACAATTGAAACCTTACAAAAAAAAAATATATTAAAAAAAGAAAAAAATGCCACTGCCTGAGGATTCCAACCTGGGATCTCCAGAATGGCACGTTAGTGCTTTTCTCTGTCGGTCATTGTGACTTGGTGACTGGTGTGCTGCTACTAGTAGGTATTTCTACTTACATTTGCTGGGACATGTTTAAAATACCAAAATCCAGCATGGAAAAATGATGGAGGACGAATTAGTTGAGCTGCATAGGTAACTGGTAGTATACTAGTCCACCACTAGTAGCTTTTCCTGCAGGGTACATACGTACATACACACATCAGTTAAGGGCGATTTGTCGCATAGTTTAGTGTGAAATACCGTTGAAACGTATGGTAATTGACAGGCGAATGTGTCCGCACTGATTGGAAAATAACACAGCATAGTTTATAGTAAAAATAGAAAATATATTTATATGTATATAGTGCCTTGTATGCACTGAATATATACATACATACATACATACATATGTTCATGCATACACAGTCTGTGACAGCGCCTAGGGTCTAGGCTACACGTGTTTTACGCTGGCTGGTGGCTATGCGGGGGCAGTCAAAAATTAAATTTACTAAGATACATATAATAAATACTATATTTCTATGCATC
>NW_016170079.1:0-841 GCF_001687245.7 Rhagoletis zephyria
CATCTACCTATTGAGTACCGCAAACGCTGCAAAACTAAAAAGACGTACCGTGATAGTTATAGTTAGAATGCGTGCTGAGTAGACGTGTGTTGGGTGTGCTGCAGTAAAAATTTATTTTTCATCCACTTCCGCTAACCAATTTACCTTAAAGACTGTTTCAAATATTGCTTGAGCGGTTGTTCTGCTTAATTGTGCTTGGTAATAGTTGGAAGCATATCTACATATATAAATTGCGTAAAGTTACAAAATTGTGATAACTGCGAAAATGAATCTCAATACGACGACAAGAAGGGCTGCAAAGCAAGCAACCGCATCTCCCCTTCAAACTTCAACTCGTCTCAGCAAACCTGGAGAAACCGAGAGCTCACCAACGACTAACTGGCTGTCCCGATTGGAAGCTAAGATAGATAAACAAATGGAGAACGTCATCGAACAGCTAACTGCAAGAATGAGGGACATGGAAGAGCGCGTAATGATGAGAATCGGTGAGTTGTCCGCTGATATCACTAACATAAAACAACATGCTAAAGAAATCGAAGACCGCGTAGAGGTAGTCGAAAAAGAGCTCGAAAAATCAAAGCAGCTAAAAGGTGATGTTCTAATACCAACGCTAAGGACTGAGTTAAATGATTGTCAAAATGCTCTTATCTCAACTGATCTCATTTTAAGAGGTATACCGCAGACTAAAGATGAGAACTTAAGCGACACTTTCACTCAGATATGCAGTGCAGTACAGATAAACACTCCACCAGTGCGAACAATCTTTCGCCTAAACAAAAACAACAATACAGCTGCACCCGTTATAATAAAGTTAGGCTGTGCTGGTGATCGCTCTTCGCTT
>NW_016170079.1:2167-3412 GCF_001687245.7 Rhagoletis zephyria
TGCTGCATAAAATCTTGGTTACAAATGAGCCCAATTACCTTAAATGCCGATTACACTACACTAGGTCAACTCGATCATTACAGCTTTTATACACGAAATTTGAAACATCAATATCCGAACGTCAATTCTTTGTTTTCACCGTACGTCTTTGGAATAGCCTCCCATCGAAACTGAGACTTATAAAAAGCACCCAGCATTTTAAAAGCGAGCTATATAAACTTTATGCCTAAATAACTTTCATTTCAATTCAATTATCTGGCCTTTTACCCTTTCTAGTTAATTGTCTTCTCTCTCACCTACACATGTACCTATGTCGAAATTAAGTTTTGGTATCTTTCTAATCTTGTAAGTAAAATTTATGTATACCTAGATTTAAGCTTTTAAACTGCGTGTAGTTTCATGCCAACGCTGAAATATAGCCAATGGTTGTTGTGTTGGATTATTATTTAAAATAAATAAATAAAATAAACAAAAGAAAGAGGTAGTTAACAAGGAGTATAAATACGAGCAACCAACAAAAATTATGCAGAACGAAAAATGACACCGAAGATGGCACAACGCCGAAACCGGTTTGTCTCCAAACCAAATTTGACAAGGGATGACGGAAATTCGTTCCATAATACATCGTAAAGTTATTTATTGAAATTGTAGAGTCACTTCAGTTAATTTAACATAAAATTCCACGGTTTTTTGTAGAGAGACTAAAAAGCACGATAATTCAATCATGGGCAAATATCTCAGTAAAACACAAATATTAGTATGTGGAAGGGTAATCGGAGCACGTATTGGTTTCAGGTTCTTGCCCGCGGGAGGCTATCCGTAAGGACCTCGATTTCCGGAAGGATTGGGTATGCGTACATGTATTCGATACAATTGCAGTGCCAACAAAAAAGGTATATAAGGAATCCACTGGACATACGTATGTACCTGGGAAAGTTGGAAGAGAGCGCGTGGAAGTCACTGGGCCCGCTATTGCAAAATAACTGAGCAACTATTACTCACCATCGTTTTCTCTCTCAACTCGCTGTGGCATAGCGAGTAGGCATACGTGAGCGGAAACTCGCCGGTTGGTGATCTCCTCGACATCCGTACCTCATAGCCTGGACTTCGGTCATTTTGCTTGTTTTTTCATTTAGTACACACATCCGTGTAAAAATATTAATTTCTTTTGTACATTTGTTTCGCACTACCCACCTTTAACCTAGTTATACATAAAGAGCCCCCGCTGGAGCACACTCACAAACA
>NW_016170079.1:9867-13614 GCF_001687245.7 Rhagoletis zephyria
TTTCATTCTGATCATTTATGTATACATTTGTCTATATCTATCTCGATTCGTTTTGCCTGTTACAAACAACCGTTATGTGAACAAAGTTATAATACCCTTGTGCACAAGTGCGCTCGGGTATAATTAAGATCGGCAGCACTGAAAATAAGCATGCCGATCTTGTCAAAATTACAACAAACACGTCGCTACTGACAACGCCTTGTTATTATTCCACCATGGTCTGAACCTTTATAACGATATGAAGAAAATATAATAAAATTGAAGTTTTCTAAGCTGTTCACCCAAAACCCGCTTTTTAATTTTTACAATTTTGGTTACTGAAAATGAAAGCCGACTTGAATGGTATTATTGTAGGAGCATTTGGTTAATTTTAATTTAAGTTATTTGTAAAATCATAGTTATGAAGTGTGCTCTGCTATTCGCAGTATCTCATGATTTCATAATTAAGAGCTGTCTGCAGCTCTTTGGAAAAGCGAAAAGTTTGTATATGAATTATGTACATAAAATGATGCGCAATACATCGAAGAGAAATTTTCTTCTATCAAAATTTCTTTTAATAAGTATGCAGGTATCAAGAAAAAATGCTCGTGTATTTATTTCTTGAATAAAATTTACAGCAAGAGAAATAATGAAAAATATTTCTAGGATTTTTCATGAGAACTGCAGACAGTCCCTTACACTTTTACAAATATCTTAAAGAATAATTAAAATTCATCGACTGCTCTTAGAATATCACCAACTTTATGTCAACCTTTAAATTAATAACTGAAATTGGAAAAATTAAATGTTGGTTTTGGATGACCCACTTCAGAAATTTCGAATCTCTTACATTTAATAAAAAAATCATTTGGCATTTTATTTTATTGCATATAAGGCAGGTGTACCTTTGAGGGTAGCTTGAACGAGCTTCTATGTTTTGAGCTTTGTGTTGTCCCATAAATGTAGGGACCTAAAGTTTACATCGGCACTGGCCGGTTGAATTCAACAGCAATGAAACCCTCCATTTTATAATAGTTCACTGTTATTTAATATGTATATTTTGTCGTGGGTTTGTTCACAAATTTTTTTTGAATATTCCATAGTTTAATAGATTTAGTGCAGCAGCGCATCACCCTGCAAAAAACATGTAGTACCGCTCAAGTTCCACAATATCCTAAAATAGAAAGTCCATAACCACTGATATTTGCATTTGACAATTACTCACCATGAATGCCACTTCCATTGCGGACATTCCTCCACGAACTTCTGCCGCTTGGTGATAATCACGGCATCGTAGAAATACACTATACCCAAGCATATGATATTTCGCCAAACCCAAACTAACACAATAGTCGCGTTCCAGATGCTTCACGATTTGCAGGTTTTTACAGGAAGCTGTACCAGGTGGCCATCTTCCATAAGGTTTATTAATGGCAAATTCTGCAAATCGTGGAGCATCTGGAACGCAGCTAATAGATTGTGCAATTTCGACACCAAACCCTTTTGACTTAAACTTTGTTTTTCTACTTTTGTGGGAACGTTTACGAGTATATTCCAATTGTGGAAAGGTGCTTCCTGCATCTTTTAATGTGATGGTTAATCCTTTTTTATACCCGAGCACACTTGTCATAAGGGTATTATAACTTTGTTCACATAACGGTTGTTTGTAACAGGAAAAACGAATCGAGATAGATATAGACAAATGTATACATAAAAGATCAGAATGAAAAGAGAAATCGATTAAGCAGTGACTGTCTGTCCGTCCGTCCGCCTGTGCACACGATAACTCGAGCAAAAATTGAGATATCTTAACGAAACTGGGTACGGGCCCTTCTTTCTGAAGTAGGACGGATGGTATTGAAAAGGGGCAAAATCGGACAATAACCACGCCTACCTCCCATATAACGGTAATTTTCAGAAATACGAAAACTGCGATATTTTAGAAACTACTGAAGATTGTTTACTCAAAATGGATATTTACAATAAGTTTTAGACGAAAAGTAAGAATATTATAAATTTTTGGGAAATGGACGTAGCCACGCCCACTTATGGTTACATGTGTATAGCTTGGTAACCACTGCACCACTTTCTTCCAAACTTCGCACAGTTGTTAACCTTAGTATAACATACGAAATGGCGGAAGATTTTTAAAATCGGACAATAACCACGCCTACCGCCCATATAACGGTAATTTTCAGAAATACGAAAACTGCGATATTTTAGAAACTACTGAAGATTGTTTACTCAAAATGGATATTTACAATAAGTTTTAGACGAAAAGTAAGAATATTATAAATTTTTGGGAAATGGACGTAGCCACGCCCACTTATGGTTACATGTGTATAGCTTGGTAACCACTGCACCACTTTCTTCCAAACTTCGCACAGTTGTTAACCTTAGTATAACATACGAAATGGCGGAAGATTTTTAAAATCGGACAATAACCACGCCTACATCCCATATAACGGTAATTTAGAGTAATACGAAATCTTCGATAAATCAGTAATTATTATAGCTAATTTATTCAAAATTGATTCTTCCAACAATTCTTGACCAAGAAATACGTTTAGGATAAAATTTTGAAAAATGGGCGTGGCACCGCCCACTTATGATCACATATATGTACCTCGGTAACCGTTCTACCAATTTTTCCAAACTCGGTACGGTTATTGTGCTTGCCACATAGAAGCAAAACGTTGAAAATTATTGAAATCGAACTAAAATTACGGCCGCTTTTGATATAACAGTAAATTTGAGAAATGCTTGAAACTTCAATATTTCGATATTTAAGGACGCTAATTTACTCAAAATTGATACACCCCGGTTTACCATGTAGCGGTAGCTCTCGGAAAGGTGAAAAACATATATTTAATACTTGCGCCGGGTATTTAATGTTCGGCTCCGCCCGAACTTAGACTTTCTTACTTGTTATTAATAAATTCTTTCGCAGAGGAAAAATACATCAATTCAAAATGAACCCGTCATTGATGTTACGGAAGAACAGCCATCCACCTCTAATGCCATCGTAAGAAAAATTACCCAGACAAAAATTTCGAAAATGCATCGGCAGTCTTCAAAGCAGGATTTGAACAATAAATTGTTACAGCTATTTACGGTTGATTTACAACCATTTAGTTTAGTGGAAGACAAAGGATTCAGGAGCGTTATTTCAAAAGCCATGATTCCTGCGCAGTATGGAAAGTGCAAACATAAAATGCAGGAAATCGTTGAAGGCGGTGATCAATTTTGCATCACAATTGATTGTTGGACATCTCGCAATGTTTCGGGTTTTATTGCGGTTACAGCACACTTCGTCTCGCAGGAATTCGAGCTAAAGTCCATACTAAACTTAATATAAACCACACTGCTGAAAACTTAGCAAATGCAATACAAAAAATTTTATTTGATTGGAAAATAGAAAGAAAAGTTTGGCTTGCCAAATTGAACTGGAAGCATTTCAGATGCATGGCTCATACAATGAACCTGATTGTGAAAGAAGGGTTACGACTTCCTGAAGTTAACCACATAGTTGAGAACGTTAAAGCAATAGCAATAGTTTCTTATTTTAAGAAAAGCTCTTCAGCTAACGATGCCTTTCTCAATTTTCAGTGAAACAGTGGCAAAGAGCCGCTAAAGCTAACACAGCAGGTTGAAACCCGGTGGAATTCGACGCTTGCGATAATGGAACGATTCTCCGCATTGGAAGAAGCAATAAAATGCACACTAGTTATTTTAAATAAAACGATTCCTACTTTATCCACCGAAGAA
>NW_016170079.1:13639-15678 GCF_001687245.7 Rhagoletis zephyria
TACCGACGATTCGTACCAGATTTTTCGCGCGTTGTCCACCCGCTCACCGCGCTACTAAAGAAAGGCAAGCGATTTCAGTGGTCGCATGAGCAACAGGTTGCTTTCGAAGACCTGAAAAGAGCACTCACAGAAGCCCCAGTACTGGCGTGCCCTGACTTTACGAAGAGGTTCATACTGCAGACAGACGCCAGCGACTATGGCTTGGGGGCAGTGCTCACCCAAGAAATCGATGGAGACGAGCGAGTGATCTCCTATGCCAGCCGCCACCTTAACAAGGCGGAATGCAACTACTCGCCGACAGAGAAAGAATGCCTAGCCATCGTGTGGGCGATTCGGAAAATGAGGCCGTACCTGGAGGGGTACGCGTTTACGGTGATAACGGACCACTTATCTCTAAAGTGGTTAAACGCGATCGAGAGTCCGTCCGGTAGAATCGCGAGGTGGGCACTCGAGCTGCAGCAACACTCATTCGACGTAAAGTATAGAAAAGGAAAGCTGAACGTAATTGCGGACGCTCTCTCACGAGAGCCCCAACGGGAGCAACTGCGAATCATTACCCGAGAGTGCCAGACGGAAGGACCCTGCAAATGGCTGGAGGAGAAGATTAGGGAAGTAAGGGATAACCCCATTAAATTTCCAGACTACACTGTGGAAGACGGAAAGCTATATCGGCACCACCCTGCCTACGCGGATGGCGTAGACTCCATCCCGTGGAAGTTGTGCGTAGCCAAGAATCTGCGGGAGAAGGTGCTACGCGAAGTCCACGACACACCCAGTGCTGGCCACATGGGCATACGAAAGACTATCGCAAGAGCTACCGTACGATACTACTGGCCAGGCATGTTCCGTGATGTGCGGAAATACGTGAAAGGGTGTCAGTCGTGCCAGATTTACAAACCTAACCAGCAGCAAGCCGCGGGGAAGATGTTGACCCAACTTGCGGACGAGCCTTGGGCTATTTTATGCGCCGACTTCATCGGGCCGCTGCCGCGATCAAAACACGGCAACACAATGATACTCGTATTCCATGACAAATTCTCTAAATGGGTAGAGATTGTACCACTCCGGAAAGCGACGACAGAGGGCCTGAGTAAGTCTTTCCGGGAGCGAATCCTCGCGCGATTCGGCGTTCCGAAAGTTCTGGTGACGGATAACGGAGCGCAATTCACCAGTCGAGCGTTCAAGCGGTTTCTTGAGCAATATGGTGTGAAGCATCAATTCACTGCTCCTTATACCCCACAGGAAAACCCGACAGAGAGAACGAACCGTAACGTAAAACGGATCATAGCACAATTAACAGGCGAGCAACAACGGAACTGGGACGACCTGCTACCAGAAATTATGCTAGCACTGAATACTAGCGTATGCGATTCCACCGGCTACAGCCCGGCATTCCTAACACAAGGACGCGAGCCGAGACTCCCAAGGGCAGTCTACGATGAGACCACGTTCGGCACGGGGCAGAACTCAACGACGCCGAACGAGAAGGCCGCAACACTAAAGGAAGTATTCAGTTTGGTGCGCCAAAACCAACAGCGGGCATCAGCGGAACAAGCACGGCACTATAACCTACGGAGGAGGCAATGGAGACCAACTACAGGCGATCTGGTGCTACTTAGAGAGCACCCACAATCGAAGGCAGTAGAAAACTTTGCGGCAAAGATGGCCCCGAAATATAGCGGGCCGTACATGGTAAGAAACTTCCCTTCACCAGTTATAGTGGAGGTGGAAAGACACGGAAAGACGAGGACAGCCCACATAAGCGAAGTAAAGGCTTTTTACGAGAGGGGAGACGAAGCAGCAAACAACCCCCCAGCGAAAATACGAAGGCACAGAGACGAAGGAAGGAAAGATAATTAAGAGAAGTTTTGGGAGGAAAGGGGTAGATAAACAAACAAACTTGAGGAAGATTGCAGAGAAGAATTACAGAGGGCAAACGATATATGAGAGGGAAATTTGTGTAGGAAATTCTATAGAAAAAAAAAGAAATAATATATGATTAAAAAAAAAAAAAAAATAAAAATAAAAAAAATAAAAAA
>NW_016170079.1:15707-16359 GCF_001687245.7 Rhagoletis zephyria
AAAAAAAAAAAAAAAAAAAAAAAAAAAAAAAAAAAAAAAAAAAAAAAAAAATGAGAAAAATTTTGAAGCCTTAGAGAAAATTCTGAAGGAAAAAAAAACTTAAGAGGAATGAAATTGAAGAAAAAAAAAACAAACCAGGAAAATATGAAAAAACTGAAACATCTCAGAGAAATAGAAAAAAGAACAAAATCAAAATTTCGAAGCTTTAGGAAAAAAAAATAAAAAATTTGTTTAAGGAAATTTTAAGGCAAAGGGAAAAATTGTTAAGGAACATCTCTTTAAGGAAAAAATGTTAAGGATTTTTTTTCGGAATATATTAAAAAAAAAAAAAAAAAAAAAAAAATTTTGAGGAAAATTTTATGAGGAATGAAATTTTAAGAAAAAATACTTTGAGGGAAATCTTTATGTAAGAAAATTTGTAAAACAAAAAAAAAAAAACAAAAATTTAAGAAAATGGGAAAATTTATATAGTACAACTTTTCAAGAAAATGCAATTTTGAAAGATAACCGAGAAAACTCAGGAAAATTTTACGAACAGTTTGCGAGCGGAAAATTAAGGGAAAAAAGTTTTGAAGGAAAAATTTCAGAAAAATAATCAAGAATATTTGTAAGAAGGGAAATTATTATATGTACATATTACACACTTAAACTT
>NW_016170080.1:0-16358 GCF_001687245.7 Rhagoletis zephyria
TAGAGCATCTCAAAAAATGCGATATTTTGAATTTTTGACCATGTTTTTCGCAAAATCTGGGGCTGGTGGAAACTTTATAATCGTAATCACCATAAAAAAAATCTGCCAAAAATAGCTTTAACATTTTCCGCACGAAATTGCTATGATTTTATCATGCTAGAAGGTATGGAAGATGAGATCTCTTCATATTCAAAAGGAATCGTGCACTCTGCTCAATATAATCTTCTATTGGATACTGATAACGAGGGGGATATGACTAAATTAATTTTTTTTTTAACATTTGTCAATAAAACTTCTATTCCCTATAAAAAATTGCTATTTCCTTTTAAATATATAAATTACCGGTTGGCTATTTACCCTCGTCCCAACAACTCAAAAATATTTAGGTCGAATAACAGCCATTAATATATATCCATTTTCGATTTCACTCCTTCACCACAAATATTTCCAGAGATCTGCGTTATGAAAGTTTTAATGAGTATGGCATTCATTTCGTATAATATCTCACCAAGTCCCTATACTCTAGCCTGAATATATTCAGAGATATTTTATACGAGTGTTTCGGTTTCTAATGGAGGTGCTGCGACCATTTTTGTAAACTTTTGTAAATGTTATGGGTTCATGGAAATATGTGAAGAAAAAGATGGTACGAGTACACTACTATTTATCTTAACAATGGTATTATCAAAGACCGCTATTCATCTAAATATCAGGTTTTTTATACATGACAACATCCTTGGAATTTAGCTGTATCTTAGTACTTTGCACGTACATATGTACCTTAGCCGAGGGTTACAAATATATTTAAAAAAGTATAATGAAACGTACACACTCTTATTGACTATATGATAATACCAAGATATATACACATATTTTCGGTTAGAGTGGATTTTTTAAGCAAAACAATAAACGTACATACATATGCTAGAATGTTACGAATTCCAAATTGTTTTCAGAGAAATAAAAAGTATAAAACTGCATACATAAATACTTTCGTACTAAATATTTAAGCAATGAGTGCCAAAATGTGCAATACTGAAAGAATTTAGCGACATTTAGCGACCGCACAAATATGCATACTTTTGGCGTGCAATAAACAAAGCTTTTAATTTGACTTTTTTGCTTAGCAGAAGTGAACTTTTGCGCTAATATTAAAAAAAAAAAAANCAAATCAAACTGGTTCAGAAATTCGTCGAGTATGAATTCTTTCAACTTGGTTTTTTAAAATGGCCATATTCCACGTAAAATTTTTTAACTCCTTTTGAACTGGTAGAATTTTGGACAGATCTGTAATACAGTATAATCCAGTATAACGAACTTTCGAAATAACGCAGTTTCGGTTTAAAGAGTCATTAAAATTATTCCGTTGATATTTCTATATTTAGCTGTGTTCATGTAAAAATTATCCAGTAACTTACCAGCAAAAATTGAAAATTGTTAGAAGGTAAAATTTATCCAGTAAAATTTGAAACTCCAGCTGCTTTTTTTGCTCTCTCAATTTCCCGTACTTTCCAAGTTTTTGTTTTATTAGTGATTTTTGCACCATGTGAACCTAAGAATATATGTAATATCTGCTTGTTGGGGTAGGCGGTCCTTTTACAGGAAGTACATAGTAGTAGTCGTGTTTTGTATATATGGTTTACGGAATAGTTTTAAAAATCAGTATTCAATGTTGCCCGACGTTTTCCGTTCGCGGCAATTTCCGGCAGAGGCTTTAAAGTTCGCGTAAATTTGAACAAACCGGTGGATACGTAGCGTATGAGTAACACAATTTCTTTCTCATATTTAATGAACAAAAAATCAGAGACCCAGAATAATAATTATTTCATGTTGGAGTTTTAAGTAAGTCATACAAACTTTCGTAAGAAATATAAAAGTCTTTTAATAATAATTATTTGTGAGAAAATGTTATTAAGTCATGGATAACTATTATTTTAAGACTTATATAATAGAAGTCTTTTCATAATAATTATCAGTAAGATAAATATTTTTAAGTTTTCAAAGACTTTTTTATTTTGAGACTTATATTATGAAAGTCTTTTGATAATAATTATGATATAAAAATATCAACCAGAGCACTCTTTAAGTAAGGTAGGCACGAAGTAAGAATTGCTTTACCTATAGGCTACGTAGGAGTTGTAAATTATGACTACTGTTGACTGTATGATGGAGAAAAAGGAACTCAGAGCATATTAAATATGTGCCACTGTGCTGCCCCTGCTAGGACTATACTTCGCTTCCTAGGATCACCGTATGACACAAATTGAACTTAGCCAAAGGACCTCGCGAGGATTATTGGAACATTTGGCACCAGTATCAAAACACATTTAATAAGAGATTCTTCTGAAGCTTAAAGGTTTACTTTTATGACTAATCATTCGGCGTATATTTTACTACCTTGACATTACAATTTCTTCGTTAAATAAAATGTGTAGTTAAATTTACTATCTAACTCATTTACCTCATTTGAAATACGCGCAATAAATCATTTCATACAAAGAAATCACAGAACTGTAATTAAATCTTTGCACGAAAAAGAAAAAGAGCATTTTAATATAACTTTACAAAACATAACTTCATTATAGATATTCATCCACTTTCGGACTGCGCAAAACTACAGGTACGACGATTACGGGTAAATGTATAATACGAATTGGTACTTATACAAAAAATGCAGCAATGCTGGTTACTTTATTATGTTGACAGGTAATTTGATGGTAAGCCATTACCCACGCGCACTTACATACATACGTATGTATATACACCTATAAAGTACATACGAGTACATATGTGTATGTCTTTATGCATGTATGGTACATCTCCAAGGATATATGACTTCAGAGGAGTAAAAAGGTGTGCAAAGAGGTGGAAAATCGTTGTATGTATAGTCGCTGCCAGCAGAAACGTTTGTAATGAGAATAATGAAGTCGAGCGGCATCAGCTAGCAAAAGTGACAACAATGCAACCAAGACTTGGCTGTGGCCAAGGCATTGCTTGGTAACTGGCTTTTGGCAAACTAGTTTGTGAAGCTTGTAAATTAAGTGCGTACAGCTAGCAGGATTTGTGTTTGTGTTGATAGGAATTTGGAAGATTTATTGTTGCACCAATGTGCATTCCTCGTTGTAGCTACATACGTATGTACACACATAAATGCTACGAGTACATACAGATACTAAGTAGTGTGCGCATACTAAGTTGGGGCGCATCTTTCCATACGTTTTGTAGCGAAGAAGAGGTGAAAAAGGTAAATGGTATACATTTTTAGGAAGGTGGGTATATTTTTTTTTTTGAAGAAATATAACAGTTACTTGATGATATCGTAATAGTGATATTATATTGGCTTGGCTTTAAACAAATAACAATTGGCTATGAGGGTTGTGCACATAGAGCACTCATAGCTGATGTGATAGATGAAGTTACAAGCAAGCTGAAAGTTGGTCTATATTGAAATGAAAAACAATCCATGTCACGCATTGTGGAAAATGAACTCTTTTAGTGAAAAAATCTAATATGTATGTTGCAGTTACAGTTAGAGAAATTAATGTGTTCATATTTTATATGTTAAATGAGGGAGAACTCAGTTAAATAGTCTGGTTGGTTAAAATCAAAAATACTTTTACCATTTATCCTTTAAAAATGGACATATTGAATTGTCTTGTTTATTTGAGTTTTGCTAAGAACTGTGCCGCAAATGTAACACTAGATGCCAGACATAGGTTTGCAGCTAATAAAAATTCCCAACACCTGCTCTAGGGATCATACTACCCAAGTCTGGATTGAAAACTTTTTGGGAACTCTAATTAAAAGTTTTTGTGGATCTTTACCTGGTATAATCTTTGTATTCCCTAAGGACACTTTTAGATATATTCAGAATCACAGAGATCCAAAACTAAAAATTAAACAACAAGTTCAAACGAATAGAAAAAAAACAAATTTTTATATAAAAACATCAAAAGTGCTATAGTTAGTTGTCAAGTAAACCCATAGTAAAAATTACCCTTTAATTGTATTCGGAAGGGTTCTCGAAAGATATCAAACCATACTTGTTGGTATTTGCTATATGCTTAGACAACATATAAGAGAACAATAATTTGGAGCAATTGCCTTTTAAATAGAAACTATTGGTTCGGAATTGGGCAAGCATTTATTAGCCCAATTGCTGTAATTATTAGGAGGAGTGTATATAAATTTTAAATAAAAATTGGTAAATTCCTTTGCCACAATGCTTAAAAAGTCTAAAGACCGGTTCGTACATATATATGAATTCAAGGTCGCAATTGAGATGTAAAGTCTTCTCTATCACACTCTATAAGTCAGTCATCATCCCAGTGCTGGTATATGGCGCGGAGGCATGGACAATGAAAACATCTGAAGAAATGGCTCTTGGAGATAAGATTAGGTTAGGTTAGGAGAGCGTGTGTGGAATACCCTATACTTTAACTCGGAGACAGAGTTTTCACAATGGTGAGTGCTCTCTTTAAGTGAATGTCGGAAGGAGGCACGTACCTACATATAATCAAAATTTCGGTAGAAAGATTCTGCTAAAGATTTACAGGCCTTTAACAGTTGGCGATGTCGTATACCGCATCATACGTTGAGCTGTATGAGCATTTCAACGTTATAGACAGCGAATTAAAATCGGGCGCCTATGCTGGCTAAGTCATGCCGTTCGAATGTATTCAACTGGTAAAAGAGAAAGAGGAAGACCTCCGCTGCGTTGGAAAGACCAGGTGCAGAAGGACTTGGCAATTCCAATTGGCGTCAGTTGGAACAGAAAATAAACGACTGCCGTTCTTTGGTAAACTCTGCCAAACCCGAAGAAGAGGAAGAGCTAAGATGTTAACACATCAAACTTATACCAGAAACCGATACATTCTATCTAACTCTGAAATTTATTAGCTCTTTAGTTCCAATTGTATCTTGGTAAATTATGCGGCTACAATAAAATCACAACGCTATGTTGTATTTTATAGCAATTATGGTGTATGAAAAAGGCAACAAAAATCTTTCCACTGATTATGTGGGCATACATAAATACATATGTATATTATAAGTACATAAAAATACAAAAGGCTATGTGCACATAAGCGTGCTGGATTTTCGAACGCGAACCGTCGAACCCAACATTTTCGGTAGAAAGAAAAGATTCATTAAAAGGTTCTCAGAATTTATTTACTAATAAAGCACGTAAATAGACCTGAAATATGAACTCTCTTAGTATGGGCTACCAACAAAAATATATGTAATACAAACATACATATAAACGTGTGTAAAGACATACATACATAAGTATATGCGCATGCATGTAACGATCCAACTAGCGACTCGTTAAAGCACAAGTAATAAAAAATCTGATAGAACAAATTGTAACAGCAAGTGGCTATCGATAACAATGTTGCCAACCAGTGGAGAATTACCTAATTTTGGTGGCATTTGAATAACCTTGGGGAATCGGAGAGAGGCATACAATTTTGTGGAAATTCATTATCCAAACCAATTTGATTAGAACATTCATATTGAGAATAAAATTATAACTTGCAATTAATATCTCTCCTTACGGTGCACAGTAATTCGAGTATATGGAGGCAGGTAGAAATAATAATTATCCTACACCGATTTCGCTGAAACTTGACATGGGCCCTAATTTTACTTAGGAATAGGGAATTATGAAATTTGGTAAAGATGGAATAATTACCACGCCCTCCACGTCGTGTGGGCGGAAACATTAAATTTGATCCGATTTCAATAAAATTCAGTTCGTACTCTCTCTTTTATTAAAAAAAAACCCTTAATATAAAATATGGGGAAGATTTGATCACTTTAAAGTCCAAAACACACAAAAATTGAATCCAGTCACTAAATGTGATGGAATTTTGGTTAGTTTTTTTCCTGCTTTCCGCTCTAAGAAAAAAGCGGTAATATTTTAAATTTTCATAGGTGTAAATATTCCCTTTTCCTCCAATGTTTGGTGAGATTTTTCCGCTGTTTGTAAAATTCTTTTCACGAAATTATTCAAAAAGAAGCTGAAAATCGACAATTAAGAAAATTACAAATATTTGCAAAGTCGCGCGAAAAGATGCATTTATATGCTCGAAAAGTACATAAAATTCTCTAGAAAATGCGTCTTATTTCAAGACCTGACGGACCGGTACTCACACTTTTTTTTTGGCTAGTAATCTTTAGCATCTTCATTTCAAAGTAAATTTTTTGATAAAATGTAAGAAAATACCAAAAAAAATGATAAATTCCTTCATCTGAACATTCCACGACACTTAGAGATTTTATTACAGTTGAAAAAGAAACACTTGATTTAATGGGCAACAAAGGGAACTAATCTGGTTAGTCGATACCGCGCCGATTCCAGAATTATTATTTTTTTTGAAATGTACAGTTCGTGGAGAGGGGGGATAGAAAGTGATGTGAAATTTTGTGTTTATGACTTTTAATTTTCGCTCTCTAAGCCCAACCATTTTTTTTTATCAACTGTCACCATGACTGTTTTCCACCTGCCTCCATATAAATAATCGAAACACTGCGTGGTGTGACGGATTTAAAACATAATGTAATTGCCTCATACACTTTGAAATATTTTTTGCTTCAAGCTTGTATGAAAAAAAAGTGTGAAGTGTATGAACTAAAGGTTGGCAGAGTAGTAAGTATTTATCAAAACAGAGATTTTTTCCAAAATTAATAATAAAAAACTGCAATCAGAAATAGGCTTGGCATAAATTCTTGGAGACAATTTCACTTACAAGCCTACTATTTAAAAGTAAACCCATTCTTTATTCTAGTGCGAATTTTAGACGGTTACCAAAATTTCACCAAGGAATATAAGATTCTAAGGAATCGTCTATCTAGTTAGCTCGTATTTTTATTTTATGGCCTACTAAAGTTTCTATGTCCCGGCCTAAGTACTTTCCAAAAAAGTGGAAAATGGTTAAAACAAATGTCTGAGCGATATCAAAGGTTAAGACATATATAGTAAAATTTCATAGGAAATATTTTTGTAGAACATTCTAACCCATTAGCTGCCGCCTAAAGGGGTCGTTGTGGCCCTTACTTCAAGAAACCCCGCAAAAAGCAAATTTGGAAGGCCGTTAGCTGATTGATATACTGTAAAAGTATCTAAAAATTAAAATAAAAAGTCAACAAAAAACATGGACTTTTTTCAAAAAAATTTTTAAAATTTAGTTTGGCTATTATGGCATATATTTTTTGTTCTAATTTTATAGAAAATCTTACCTTTTTTATGAAATATGACTAGGAAATAATGTTACACATACGCCATGTATGATCTATTAATCAAACATATCGTCGTTTAAGGTACATAACCGCGTATTAACAAAACGCAAAACCGCGTATGTGAGGTAGCATTAAATTATTTTCTAGCGAGTAAGAACACTCATATTTCAAAATGGTTCTCTTTTCTATATAGTAATCGCATATCTGGCTGGTATATTTCAGGACGAATGAATAAGGCTTAGGCGAAGAGCTTGTGTGACCAAATCCAATTTTTGGCAAAAAATGTCAGTTACGCGGTTTTGCAGAGCGACAATTCGCGGTTTTGTACTTTAAATGGATAATAAATATATTTGTTTTGAAAATTATTATGAATTTTCATTTGACCATTTATAACTTAATTTATGTATACATTTTTTTCGTTAGTTGATTGATGTGTTTGTAAAAGAATAGGTTTTAACACCAATCAAAATAATTGACAAAATATCTTTTATTTTAGATTTTTTTCCCTTTAAAAACTTGCGTTTTTTTATTCACAATGCAAACTTAACATGCAAATATCTGTTATAGAAAAACAGTCTTCGACACAAAATTATATTTACGTGTTTCAACGTTTTTACCAGTTTTTAATTAACTGATGAATTAAGCGGAATTTGATTTTTTAAACATGTGGCAACCCCGCTAAGCAAGGTTCAGAAATAAAAGTTTTTCAAACCCCCTTCGACTGATCCCCATATTTTCATAGTTCATTAAACTTATTAAATACTTCGAATTAAACTTTTTAAACAGGTGGCAACCCTCTTTCAACATCTCGAAAAAATTCTTTGCATTCAAACAAAAGACTATTTAACACTCCCTCCTTTAGATATCCATATTTTGAAGTTTCAAATAACTTGCGTATAAGTAAACTAAATGCGACATTTCAAACAGGTGGCAACCCTTTTCAAACATTTTCAGACTACTACTATCTTAAACCCCTTTCATTTGGTACCCATATGTTGATATACATTTTTCATACCTAATATGATTTCTTAAACAGTTGGCAACCTTCCTAAGAAAAAGCCTTTTCAGAACCATTTCGGTTGATATCCATTTTGTAATAACTGATTTATTTTTTAATTCTTTGAATATAATTTTTTAAAAGTTTGCGACTCTTTTCGAAAAAATAAAACCTTATTGCACATACAGTGCAAGCCTTTTAATTTGACAGCCCATTTTGGAAAATTTAATTAATTTTTAAATAATTTGAATTGAATTGCTCAGGAGGTGGCAACCCTTTTCCAAAAAATAAAACCAGTTTACACATCTACAGGCCAGGCGCTTTAATTTGACACCCCATTTTAGAAGGACGAGCGAACGGAGCAGATCTTTTATCCTGAAAAAAAAAATGCCTTCGCGTATTATATATATAGATATTTTAGGGGAATACCATTGAAAATAGGGGAATTTTTTCAGGAATTTGTTGGAATTGGGCTTAACAGAGTTGGTATCCCTGATCATTAGTGATGTTAACAAATCCTCCCATGCAAGTATATTTGTATGTAGATACGCATAAGTGGAATGCATAAATTTTCTCCTTACAAAACATATACGCACCAGCAGGCGGCCTTCGTATATGTCTGTCTTTATTCTTAACCTCACCGATCTCACCTAAAGGCTTCTAGCTGACTTTTATCTAACGCCGCAGCTTAATGCTATTGGTAACACCCTCACATGACATCGGCTCATGCTGCAATTGATTTCCACTTTTGTCATTGTTGTCTTGACTTTGTTAGCTGTTGTTGCAGTTAGTATACGATTTCTGCCATTTTTGTTTGCTTTATTCAATTCTGTACAAACCTATTCCATTTCCATTTTCATATTTCTTTTCTGTATATGGCTGGTTGTTGTTGTTGTTGCCTAAGCACTTGCATGAGCGCTTGTCAATGTTGTTGTTGTAGTTTATGATGTCGCTATTGCTTTTGATATTACCATGCTTTACTTGGCAATGTTGCCGACATTTATTGGATTTGAACATTTTTGTAACGATTCTGTTTTCGTTATCCCTAACAAATGTTTTCACCTTGTTTATTATTATCCACAAAACGAGCTGCTGGCTTGCCTACTTATGAGTGCAGGACTCTTGAGCCAAAGACTCGCTAGCATACATACATATATATATATATATATATATATTTGTAACATACATATGTACATGTGTATTTGCAATAATAAATACTTAGCCATCTGTGTGAGAACGTACGAATGTATGAAGGTACCAATGTAATGTATGCGTCTACCATAAAGAGATATGCGTGCATAAATGAATATAAGATAAACTTGCAAACTTTAGCCTGCAAAAATTATTTTCATTTCTGTGAATTGGTGCGATTAATTGTCCATTGTAATAATATATGTATGTATGTACATAAATATCCATATCCCAAGCCATTGCTTTTTTATCAACCAAATATTTTATGAAAGTTGATTGGCTCTTGGCCAAGAATGCACCTATGTATGTAGCTTATCTCTCACAGCGGCCACACATCCACAAAGCCACTTGAGCGACACTGACCAAGGACCCACGTTGAGATACTTACAGGAAAATTCTAGTTGCAAGTCTTATGCAAAACAGTAGTTTCAAATATTTTGTTTATTCTGGCACGAAAGTCTTACAAAACAAACCGCCTAGCCAATTTTCATGGGGAAAAGCACTGGGAGACCAGAATTTCGCATCCTCGGGCAGCAGGATTTTTGTCTTTTTTAACCGACTTCAAGAAAGGAGAAGGTCGAAGAAGCGATTGGTCGTAATATTTTTTATGTATGTTATCGCATAAATTTGGATCACGTGATAATTATTATTGTTTTATTTTTTATCGGAAAGCTGGTACCTCAAGGATGGTCATTGATTGGATCATAAAGAAATTAACGGTACCTATACATTTATATATGGTCTAAAATTTGGGTTTAATTTTTAAACCGCGCTGGTACTACTGCATTTTTTAATCTTTTATAGTCTACTTAACTTAACTTAACCCAGTCTTAAGCAATTTTTAATATATTCTGGTTTGAATTTTAATCCAGGCAGCCGAGTAAATTATGTTTTGCTAGTTTCTAGTTTTCATATATAAAAAATTGGGTTTAAAATCTAGTCTTATGAACTAACGGCATCAACATAGCGAAATGTGGTGTTGATTCAAACTCAACATATGAAACCACATCCACATGCATGGCTGCAGCTGAGTGTGAAAAGATGCTTGATAAAATTGGTTGCTACCAAGGCTCGCCGGGTTCAATCCCCATCAGATGGAGCATAAAATTTAAGATTTTTTTTATTCTTTATTATGAAAATATTTGGAACTTATTTTTTTTTTTCTTTATTTAGATTTATTTTTCAATTAAATTTTTAGGTTTTATTGTTTTAAAAAGAAAACATTTTTTTTTTTTTAAATTTGATTTAATTTTTATGAACTTATTTTATTTCTATTGGTTTTTTATTACTTTTTTATTTAATTTTCTTTTAAATTTTACATTTTGTTATTTTAAGAACAAAATTTTTAGTTTTAAATTTCATGTAATTTTTAGGAATTAATTTTATTCTTTTCTTTATTTTAACCTATTATTTCTTAGTTTAACTTTTAGATTTTATTGTTTTAGAAAGAAACGCACGTTCAGAAAACTCTCGACATATGAAGCGAACGCTTCTCAACTCTTTCGAATGGTGATGCGTTTGATGAAGAATAAACCAAATCAATGCATAGGGACGAAACTCACGTCCCCGGCTTAGAATCAATAATGCCCCTGGAGTTGGGGGTTTACGGGCAAAGCTGTTCAAAGCCAGCGACGAAGAGCTGTTAAGCAGCGTGTTTTTGCTTTTTACCATAATTTGGTCTGTTGAGTAAGTAGATAACCGATGATTGAAATCTTAGTGTACTTTGCGCACAAGAACTGAGATCTCGCTGTCAATGCCAACCAGCCCGCGAGGTAGGCCTTTTTAGCATCCTTACTAATATTATAAATTCGAAAGTGAGTTTGTTTGTTTGCTCCGCTTTCACGCTTTAACTACTCAACCGATTATCATGAAATTTTGTACACTGCTGTCATTTAGCCCAATTTAAAATATAGGATAAATTTAATCTCGATTAGATAAGGGGCGTGGCACCTTTCTCAGGAAATATTTTTGATAGATTACTGGAACTTGGTATGAAGATATATAAAAACATTATCTACTCCTGAATGAGGGCTGCCACCTTTTAAAATAATCAAAATTCAACTTCAATTAATGGAGTTATTTATATGGAAATTATATTAAAAAATGGATGTCAAGATGTTTAAAAAAGCTGTATCTCGAATATATTTCGAAAAGGGTTGCCACCTGTTTGAATGGTAAAATTTAAATTAATTATACGCAAGCTATCTGAAGAATTAAAATATGGTTGTCTAACGAAATATGGTTAAGAAACCTTTAGTTCGAAAGTTTTGAATAATATTTAAGTCTGGCACAAGGGCTGCCACCTTTTTAAAAATTGAATTAAATTATTTTAAATTGAATATTACAGTAAAAGGCGTGCAATGGTTCTGGCAGTTGATTTATCGCTGGTGATTTCAGATTTACCCCTGCCCAACTGAACCCTGGTGTCTCCGAATGAAGCTTTAAGAAAGTTTTAGTTTGAAAAAATTTTGAAGATGGTTAAGCAAATTTTAAACCTCCGGTTTTTTAATTGAGTTTTCTTGAAATAAATTTTACTCAATGTAGCACTTTGAAATTTCATACACCCAGCGAAGCGGGTGAGGGCGATCTAGTTGTTTATAAATTTCTAACCACAATAATGTGTGAAAGACTGAAGCCCTTTTGTTGAAAACTAAGTAGTTTATATTTAGCTACGATCTATTATAGCACGAAAAATCGTAGTTGAAAAGTCATTGATGAGTGGCAACACTGTAGTAAGCAACACTGAGGGCTCCAGTAATCGACAAAAATCTGCGTATACAGACTGCTTTTAAGTATACGTTCTGCGTTCTTGACTAATTGTAGCTTTACACAGCGCAGAACACATAAATAGCCGGAGGTTGCCCGTTTCTCAACTTTTCAATGACTTTGCTACAGTGACGTGTTGTAATTGTTTTTATACATACATATGCATGCACATATANCTCAACTTTTCAATGACTTTGCTACAGTGACGTGTTGTAATTGTTTTTATACATACATATGCATGCACATATATCAATACAAACATTTACTCACATAAATGCGCTGATGAGAACATAAACACAATCATTCTTACTTTGGATTCATATGAGACCTTTAGGCTACCTAAACCAGTTGCAGAACATACATATGTGCATTAGTTTGTGTAGAAGCTACGAAAAGCTAAGTGCAGCGTAAGCCTTCTCTACGAACAACAACTGTGTTGAAAAGAACAATAGCAGCAGTGTCAACAATAGGAACAGCAATAAAAATACTCATTTCCGCCACAAAATGCAGCAGCAGCAATTGTAACAATCTACAATGGCAGAAATTGCTACAGGATATTCGATGAATACAGCAAATACATTCATACTTATAGTACCCATGTATATGTAGTACTTTGGCATAAACATACTATGTATGTATGTATATACACATAATGTATGCACATAAATGTGAAAATAGTAAATATGTTTTGGATGCACTATACATACTTATATATTTACATATGTATGTATATATGTAAATGCTTAAATGTGCTTCAAAAGAACATGCAACGGATGTTGTTTTGTCAAGAACAATAGCCGAATATCAATTGCATTGCAATGAATTTGATAGATAAATTTACTTCCTGTACACTGCAAAAAGTTTCCTTTTGCTTGTCATTTTAGGTGTGACACGACTTCATCACAACCTTGTAATTATAAAATACAAGCTTTTGCTCCTGCTGCGATAAGTTAGGTTTAACGTTATGAAAATAAATTTCTCTAACACCAGAGCATGGTAAATGTTTTGAATTTCAACTTAATTGGCCATTTCAATATTAAAAAAGAAAATTACATTTCGTGGCTACTCTTTTTAAAATAAATTTGTCATTCTTTTTAAAAATGTGTCTAAAGAAAAAAACCAACGCTGTTTGTGTCATATCAAAATCTTATTGGTATATTTCATTTAGCTTAAACAGAATAAACGTAAAGAAATGTGGGAAAGGTTGTTGTACAGACAAAAGATATTCCACTTTGCAAATTTTTCACTTTAATTGAATTTGATTTTTTATAGAGAAGATACCCCATGTTTTCGTAATAAAGGTTTGTTGAACATGTTGCGTTTGACATCCATATTGCAGTATTTCATTGTATCTACTGTTCGCCCAGCGCACTGCAGCGGTTGAAATTCGAGCACTAATATTAAGGGGAATTGAAGTGAGCTAGGGTGAGTTGAGTTAAGGTGAAGGGAGTTCATGTGAAATGGGTTTAGATAAGTAAAGGTGAGTTAAGCTGAGGTGAGATGAGTGGAGGTAAATTGAGGTGAAATAACATTATTTGAATTGAGGTGCTATGAAAAGAGCCAAGTTGGAGGTGAACTGAGAGGAGTTGATGTGAAGTTAGTTGAGGGCACATGAGGGTAGTTGTGGGGATTTTAAGTGAGCTTTGGTGAGTTCGGGCGAAAATTGTTAAACAGCATAACATGACCATAACAAAACATATTCATAACATAGCATAACATAAAATAAGAAATCTCATTCTCAGTTGTATATTTTTCTTTGTCTCTGTCTTTATCTCTATCACTTTTTTAATATATGTATATCTTTTTCTCTATCGTTTTCTTATATGCACTTATTTTTATTTGTTTCTTTACCTTTATCCTGATCTTTATCTTCATTCCTTTCTTCATCTACATATTCACCCTCACCATTTTCATTATATTAAGTATCTTAATTTGCCTTCACCTTTGTCCTTACCTGTAGTTTTCGGATCTCCGATAAGGCGTTAGATTTCGTATATCTGATAAAAAAGAAGGCACCTGCCCCAAGATGGGTTTGAAAAACTTAAATCTAAAGGTCGCTATCGGCGCTTGAATTTGTAATTTTTCACCAATTTCGAAATTTCGTGTAAAAGGACTTTTCGATAACCAAGGTCATATTTTTTGCAGAAAAACAATGCGGTTCGTAAACCACAATTTAACGCTGAAAACGATGGAAAAGTAGGTTTGTGTTAAAAAAAATTCTTACGTCCCTAACTACCGCATTGTTGGGAGGAAAAATTAAAAAATCCAGGTTTTTAATTTCAGATTCAAATGAAATGAAACAAGAAGAGTTTTTTTTGCAGCCGGTATATATGCTTTCCGAACATTTATACGTCCTCAACATAATGGCCAAAGCGTTATATCAAAATCATTGTTTTGGTCTTTTTTTTTTTTAATTGAGCAGCCGAGTGGTTGGAGGTGCCACTACCACCCGGAAGGAAACGTTGTTTCTAACTGCCATCATCTCGCGGCAGCAAATGGTAATCCTCCAGCGTCTGACCTACATACTGGGCGGCAGAAGGAATAAAATGCAACAACCCCCCCCCTCGAAATATCGAATAAACTCTTCCCCAAGGTTCTAAAATCAACGGACACGCAATATTGGAGTGGCGACAACAGGCTTCACCGATCGACGTGCTACTGTTGACCGAAGAATCAGTAAGGTGTCTTCCCACGGCTTTTTTCGGTAATCAGCAACGAAGGACCCGCTGCTTATCGTAAAATTTAGATGTGACCCTAAAACAATAACCCTGGATTAGCCAGTAGCAGTAGTAGAGATCTCACGAAATTGCTACAAAACAATTGAACAAAAATTTCTAGATTTAGCTAAGCGATTTATATGCCATTACAACAAGATTTTCTCTAACTGCAATCCAGTTCATTAACTCGTTTTTTTTATTTTCGTTATGACTCTCTTCTTTTTTTGGCTCTTGACAAGTGATGAATTTCATTGTTTAATACCTTTGACCTGCCGCACTCCCATCTCCGTAAATATTTTAGGCAGAGTTCACAAAAACATATTTATTGCCTAGTCTGTATTAGAGGTATACGCCGCCGAGCCACGCCGCCGCCGCCGCCGATACATTTGTCTATATCTATCTCGATTCGTTTTGGCTGTTACAAACAACCGTTATGTGAACAAAATTAATATACCCTTGTGCACAAGTGCGCTCGGGTATAAAAAATTGTTTAAAGTTTAGTTATTGGGGTAATTTAGCCGCTCTCAATAAATTTTTGCAATAGTCTTATCAACTCGAACCAGAATGGGACTTTTTGACCCACTGTTGAAAAAAATGGCTTATAGATGGTTAAAACTTCCACTAAAATATGAAGCGCCAAATTTTTCTAAGGAGAACCGAATGTAATGAAAAATAATACTAATGTTTACCATAAAGAGGGAACTTTAACCCTGTGTAGAAAACATAGCGATGCGAGGGAGCAAAACCTTCCTGGGGTTTGACCACCACTAAGGAATGCTAACGTAATTTTCACACAGCCACCTAGTACTTGTATACGTATGTGGGACCCCAGAATAAAATAACTTACGAATGTAAATATTAGCAAAAAAGTGTTTGTTAAAAATATTAAAAAAATACATAGAAAAATCAACATGTCTTTGATTTATCTTCAATAATTGAAGAGTTAGATGCAAAGAGGCCGCTTCTATTAAAACTGCTTTCTGA
Source organism: Rhagoletis zephyria (assembly GCF_001687245.7). Lineage (NCBI taxonomy): Eukaryota > Metazoa > Arthropoda > Insecta > Diptera > Tephritidae > Rhagoletis > Rhagoletis zephyria. Next base: position 15,898 of record NW_016170080.1, read on the forward strand.
GATATTGGAGCTAAAGTTTTTGATGTGTTATAAGTTTCTTGTTGTTGTAGTAGGTGTATAAAAAAGTAGTATTTTTGTAGTATAGAAAAGAATTGTCTACTGCGGAAAAAAATCGTTAGATTACCAGTATTCGACCCTAATTTAACTGTAATAAACGCTGTCGTCAAAATATATGTTACCTATGTTTTTTCTAAGTTATGCTATTTTGGAAAAAATAAAGGAGATCATACTCTTGTCCAGTGGCCCAAATTATGCAAAAAAAACTAATTTAAAAATGTAATTTTCATTTCGTAAAATTGTGTTTTTATACAAGTAATATTTAGTTCCTTCAAACGATGTATTCAATGTACATACATCATGAAAATTTTGTACAAAATTCCTTAGGCGCCGAACGCCGCCACCGCCGCCGCCGCGCCGATATTTTCGTAACTCGGCGGCGGCGCGTGAGGAATGACAAAAAA
>NW_016170081.1:0-16354 GCF_001687245.7 Rhagoletis zephyria
TAGGATTTAAAAAAAAAATGTATGCACTTCTTATCATACTTATTTTTTTGAATAGCCATATTTTTTATATTTACCTTTTATTTAACACGCGTCTGTTGCGCGAGCTAATGTGTTTAAGAAAATACCAAAAAAAAAAAACCCCTTCACTCTGTAGTCCAAACGTAAACAGTCGAGAGAGGTGATATTTCTAGCAGTCGTTTCGTACTACTAACATTCTTAAAGGCGGAATGTCAAAGAACAGAGAAGAAAAGTGTTTAATGCTTTTTACTGCTGCAAAAATTCTAAGGCTGAGGTCTACGACCGTAGCGCTTAGGCATCCTTTGCAATTTTAAGTGATGACAAGATTTCAGTCCTTTAAATTGCTAAACAAAGAGAAGAATTGACGTCATTCCCAGCAACTGAAATTGAGGGAGGCTACTACTGCCTTTCTACCTGCTAAAGTGTGATTCTTCAGATTGAGATACACAAAATTGAGATGGTGGCAAGTTTGGATTTTTCAGATAGTGCGACGGGGCATATGAGTGACATTTAGGCCAATTTTATTTTACAAAGAAACACGGAGGAGGGATGACCTGATGCAAAAATCAGGAAAACGCGGATATAACGTGCTGCTCATGTTGCGAATTGTCTTCTGACCACTTGCGGGTTTTGGTTATCCTTAATAAAAATTTCGGTAGTACCAACCCATCAATGAAACGGAAAGGAGGAAAACGAACTGAAGCAATTTAACACCAGTCTGCTACAAGCTGGTTTGGAACCAACTTCTCCAGTAAAGAGACTTTACAAATTACGACGCTCTCCTCAAAAAAAAACGACTTACTAGGAAAAAGTAGCAGCAAACGCCTAGCTTTACCTAGTTACTGGCTACTTAACTACTAAACAACACTGCCGCTCACTTGTATGCTCTGTTCGTTCATTTCCCGTTTTTAATATGAGTAGGCTTAGAGTCACAAAAACAACATCGCTTGCCATTCTCTGGTATATACTCATTATTTATAAATATGTACAATACTTACATATATACATGTTTTTAAGTACTTAAGATAGGCGCTTACTGCTCAGAAAGCAAAACGACTTGGAGCATTTATTTATTTTAAATTTTAACTTAATGTGTGTACAAAGAAAAGTATGTAATTGCAAACCCACGTTTAGTAAGCCTAATGTCTAAAGTTAGACACAATCCTTTAAGCCAATTGTAATGCAAACAAAGCGTAAATTTTGCCCACAAGCGTGCATATGTATGTACATATGTGTTTACGTTAGTATTATATATGTATGTATATTTGTACAAATATAGTAGAAATGTCCAACTTCAAAGGTTTGTTATAAAATCTAATAAAAAATAAATTGATATTTCATGGCTCGTATGCCTGTCAGCGTGCGTCTATATACATACATACATATGTATGTATACTTTTGAATAATTTTTATGGTACTTTTGAGCATTTTCATATTTTTCTGGAAAAATGTGTAGGTGACTGATTTTAATTCATATACGATAGGTACATATTTCTATTGAAAAGTACCTAAAGTTTTAAAATTATCAGGGACAGAGAACAAAAGCTATGATCGAAATTAAATGTCGTTCTAGTAGTTTTGTTATCAAGAACGCTTCAAAACCAAAAACAAAATGAGAACAAGACTATCTAAAACTTTCTCAACGAGATTTGTATAAGAACAAACCCCTGTGCAACGTTCTCCAAGAGAATAAAATGCGAAAAAAAACTTACGGAAACATTTGTAAGAGAAAAAAAGGGAGCAAAAGTCACTGCAACGTTCTGGAAAATAACAAAACGGGAACAAAAGTGTAACGAACTTTCTCTCCAAGAACCATTTGGGTACTAAAGTCTCAAGAACTCTCTGACAGAGAACGAACGGGAATAAATCTTCTATTCGCGAAGAATGGAAGCGATAACAAAATTTTTGAAAATCAAATTTAATAAAAAAAAAACTGAAAGAGAATTTTGCAAATTAAGTCAACGAACTGCTTAAGACACAAACTTTTCTTGCACAGAAATTGAAAAATTGTTCCATAAGTGGAGAGTTCACTCTAATGATAAACTATCTGGAGGTTGAAATGATCCAGTTTTTCTCTGGCTTAGAATTAACAATCGTGGAAATGATTTTTCAACCCATCATTCAGACGCCCCTCTCCGTCTTAACGTTAAGTTCACAAAACTTTTGTTCACGTTTTGTTCTCTAGCAGCACGTTCCCCAGACTTTTGCTCTCATTTAATCATCCTTGAAAACGTTCTATATACTTTCGTTCGCATTTTGTTCTCATTGGAAACGTTTGCGTTGTCATTCTGTTCTTCTTGAGAACGTTGAGAATTCAGATGTTGCATAAGTTTCAAAAATATGTAGTTTCGTGAATTTTTCGACCAGAGCTAGGACCATTAACAGGTCATTCAAAGAATTAATTTTCCCTACAAAGCTGTGTTATAATAATATATCAATTCCAAATTTTGTCTACACTCCGTTAGGCTTAAAATATACTCTTCAACATAATGTGTATTCATAAGTTAATATTTTACTTTGAGACAACTCCGACAAGCACCATACAAGCTTTTTAAGTACATACTATCTTTCGCCTTGTATATTCACGTAAACCCTTTTCTACATATCCCATTTATTACATTTAAACCAATTCAACGAATGCCAATTTCATTCTAATCCAGTTTGAAATACATATCCTACATGAATATAAAAAAGGCAGAGTACCTTTGAACTGAAATACGTATGTATGTATGTATATATCTACACATATTTATGTGCTAAATATATAGAAAAAATAAAGAAATAAAGAAATCAAACATTTATTTATGTATGTAAGTATATTGAATTAAAAATTACAAAAAGGAAATTCAATCTATTGAAATGGATTTTACGAAAAAAAAACACGTGTGACACTTTGAAATACTATATATGTAGTTATGTATGTTATGTATGTTTTTAGCTGTCTCTCAAATCCTTTTACATTTGCATTAAAACTCAGCACAATAAATTGAAATTCGATAGGATTTCGTTTCGCTATGAGATTTTCATTTAAGTAAGTTTATATTTCATTTGATGTTGCTTTTACTTTATTTCACTCTGCTTTATGTCATTTATTTTCCTTATACTATTTATGTATTTTATATTGTTTGCCGTATGTGCTTTACATCCGCGACAATTGCCTTACTCGAAGCATTGCAAATATTTTCGTATTTGCATTGCACTCTTAAGTAAAGCTCCGCGAATATGGAAATCCTTATTGATGGCACCATTAGCAATATAACATGCATACATACATACAATTTCAGTTTGCCACTCATATAGCAATGTTTACGCGTATAACGTATAACTTCTACTTCATTTTTTCTCGCGCTTTGCTGATAGATGGACTCGACTATTCGCATTGGGGGTTTTCACAAAGAGGCACGTGTTTATGTGCGAACGTAGCCAGAAACGATTCCTTCGTTGAACTGTGATAATAATAAAGAATATAAGAACAGTGATGGCACTCTGATATCGTAAATAGTAGAAGATAAAATCGCTTTTGGAAGGTATACTAAAGGACCTGCCGAACTAACTACATATGTATGTAGATAATATTTATCGACTTACATTTCTTACTAGATCTTTACGGCGATATTCAGGGCGATACTGTTCCATCGGGTATTGGTTTGGTGGACAACAATGGAGAAGCATACTTTTCTTCAAAGAATAGAAAACGTCTATACGCTATAAATGCTCGGCATGACAGGGGCACTTTCTGCTCTTACCGTCGGACTTATTGTCTAATAATTTGGGGTCTAAAACTGCCGCCAGGCAATTTATGTACAGGTCCTACGAACACAGTAGTATAGCATCAACTTTAGTCGAACGGATTGACTACATGATCCCGGACTTTGGAACAAAATTCGAAGCCACTACAGAGCTCGAAAACTGGCATGAGGGCATAGGGAGTGCTGGCTCTGTGAGAAATGCGTAGCGGCAGTAGACGATTACGTGGTGTTCGATCTTAACAAATTTTATAAGCTGCCGAATTACTATCGGAAACTATACTAATATAAGAAGTGGAAAATAACCCAGGGAAGTTTGATTAAAGACACAGAAAACTATTAATGAAAGGGAAACTAAGCAAGGTCAAGCTGAAGGTAAGCGCTGATTTTTGGACACTTTTGGAATACCAAGCTTTAGGCAGACTGACTGAATTATTCAAACAAGATTATGAGTATGCAGTTTTGCTGCCCAATTTATCGGATTAAGTTCTAGAGTTAAATCTCAATCATAATGCGGATTAGGGGCATGTGCTATGACAACACTGAAAATTCAGAGAATACAGAGAACTTGTCTAGGTATAAAAGGAATAAATGAATGGTGCAAACAAAATTTTTATGGGTAATTTTGCTCTGCCGTCTGTACATGCTATAATAAATGAGAAGGCAAAAATTTCGGTTTTTTAGCTAGAAAATTTTTAAGTGGTGAAAAATTATATTATTGTATTGACAGTCTGCGTTTAAAGCAAAATAAATGATAAATCGATAGTATTTTCCAAAAAATTTGATTGACCTCTTATGCTGAATTTCCACTAGGCATTGAAATGAGAAAAAATATATGCCATTTAAAAACATGCCATGTAGAAATGAACTTATTGACTTTTTTTTAACGTAATGATGCGATTATTTTTTAATGCCCAACTTGGTCATTTGTCATTTTTGCCATTTACTGCCTAGCATTACACTGTTCGACAAAAACCAAAAAATTTTAAAACACACGACAAAAATTTACCAAATACTATATAGTTAAATTGAAGTTTTAGTTTGTCACACTAACGTCAGGATTTTTAAAAGAATTTTGAATTTTCAATTATATGATTAATTAAAAAAAAAATACATGTTTAAAAAATTCAGTGCAATATAGTATAAACATGTGGGTACCAAATAAATTAGAAAATTCTATTAAATTAAGAAGAAACTAAATCTTTTTGTTTCTCTAGGGCGAGTAGGTATTGAAAATTACCTTTTGGTTGATTTAATTTGTTTAAGCTAATGAAGTTACAAGGACAAAATTCGTGCGCATATTAGTTCTAAAAATATTTTATTTGTTCAATAATAAATATTGAAATTTTCAAGGAAACTCGAAGATAAATTTTACAAGGACATTTTCAATACCTATTCGTATTTATGCACGAAAAAATCATATCTTTTTTAATTTTACAGAATTTTCTTAAAAAAGTGCTGACGCCAGAGAGAAAAACGAAAAACATAGTTTTAGTATAAACAAAAAATAATGCCTGTGCTAATTAATAAAAAGCGTAAAATTCATTCTCATTATATCTGTGTTGTTATATGCATATTTACATCCGTACATATATTGTAAAAGTATAAATTATTATAATAATATCCAAGCTTGCCTCATAACTCGACATATTACCCTACTACATATTTATGTACTTATCGATGAATAGCTCTACAGCTGAGCACAATTTTTAATTTATTATTTACCGTTTCTACCGCTATGCACACATTTGTATTTATAATTTTATTTATTTGCAACACAATGACCCTCAAATGGTCAGGGCAGTAAAAAAGTTAACAAAAAACAAAGGGGAATAATAAATTATTCATTTTCCCGCACGAGCTGTTAAGTGGCCACTCAATGTTGCACTGTAATTATAAGTAGGTATGTACCGAGAATTGAGTGAGCTCCAGGTAATTTTTACTTAACTCTTTTCGCATATACATACATATATGTATATGCACATATGTAACCATGTATGTAGGAATGTACGCCTTACAAAAAAGCTTTAAGTGTGTAATTAAAATAAATACATATAATAGCGTTTTATTTTCTACCGCAAAATGTTGCCTTCTCAGTGGCCTCTACGTACAAATATTAAGGATGGTGCATTGAAAAGGCGAAATNTACATACACATCCACTTGCATTTGTATTAAAAATAGAATTACACTTCACCAAGCATCACTCATACGCCCTGTACCACCTACACCTGCACCATATATACACAGCTCACCTGCTACTTGCACCTGCCTGTGTTTGCTTCCAATTTCACCCGCTTTAACTATTTTAGCCACAATAAAAGCGTACATTCCATTTCATTCGCGTGCAGTTTAAGCATTCACGCGTATACATATATCATTTGTGAATAATTATCGCCATTCATATGTATGTATGTACATATTTACTGTTATTGTGCTATAACTATTATTTTAATGTGGCAAGCATTTGGTGTTGCAAGTGGCTGAGAGCATAAAAGTATTGCGCTGATGTGTACACTTAATTAACAACAATAACAAACACCGTTAATTGGAAATCATTACACTTATATACATACATAAATATGTATGTATGTACATAAGTGACTACAATTGCAGTGTTGCATGCTGGTTAACGAGTGTATTTCCCATTGAAAAATAGTAATACAATTTCTGCACGTACGCAGTGAAATATTTAATATTTAAAGCGCATTTGAAGGGTACGTGCGTGAAATTCGAAAATAAGGAAAACCTGCTGCATTCAAGATGCATAATAGCGATAAAAGCAGAATTTTACACCTAGTCTAAGCATATTTCCATGCACCGGGAGAGCGTTGATAAAAATTGGATTTCAGTGCGTATTGTGAAGTGCAGCTTTGCATTTAACTGATTAGTTAATGAGCCAACAGCAAGTTTGTCTGGATTCAGAGTATTAAAAAGTTGTGCTAACGTATGATGATAACAGCTTGAAGTGCAACGAATGAATATGAAAATAAAGTTAATCTGAATAAATATGTATTGAATTAAGTAGGTATCAAGGCGGTGTTGCCAGCTCGCTGGAATGAGAAATCGTCTCTTGCCTCTACTAAACTCGTCTTTTTAATGGGAATTTTCAACTGAAGAGTAACATGGAGGTATTATTTTTTGTTATTGTTGTAAACAATATTACGTATATTAAAGACTTAATTGATTTCAGTTACAAGATTATTTTATTATTTTTGAACTTTTTTCAATTACGTGATTAATTTAGTTGTTTGATTATTTTCAATTATTTTCGATTTTTTTTTTTAACTGCATGATTAATTTACTTTATTTGATTATTTTCAACTGTTTTTGAATTTTTTTATTTACATCATTAATAAAATTATTTGTGATTATTTTGAATTATTTTTTTGGTTTTTGTTTTAAATTTTATGATTTATTTCAACTTGTAAATAATACATTGTAACGCAGTTAATCTACATACATACATATGTTGAGAATCAATATAGTAACATAAGATAAATGCACAAGGAGAATAACAAAAACGCAAAAAGAAACAAAAAAACAGCACTGGTTGCTTTTTTATTTTATTTGATAATGTTTTATAATATTTATTTTTTATTTATTTACTTTTATAAGATATTGTCCATACTACAACAAAACCGAGTACTATACAAGCATTCGATTTCTAAATTTGATGTAAAACTCTCGTCAATATACGTACAAACTACAATACAAGTATTTACTCGCAAAATTAATTTGTTTTCAGTTATTTAATACTAACTATTAAATACTTGCCTGCCAAGCACAGCTTCATCTATTTGGAAAATAATTGCAAATAATCATATAATAAGAAAAAATCAAATAATCAAACAATTAAAAGTAATAAAAAATAAAAAAAAATGATTAATTTTGAATATTTCTAATTATTTGATTATTATTAATTAATGGATTATTTTTTTAATGGCAATTAATTATGATTATTTCTGATTATTTTTAATTATAATAAATTATTAACTTCTGGGTCGTTTAGAAAGTTAATATAATTATTAAAATAAAAAACTGCAAAAAAAATTATGATTATTAATTCTAATGAAAATTTAGCAGAAGGAGTTGTTAATCAAACTTGCATTGGAAAACTGTCCCTTCGATACAAAGATTCGCTTTTCTGCGGAAAATTTTAAAGGTTTGTTAGTGGCAAAGAAAAAGGCAAACTAATTTGTTCTTCAGACTTGACTTCAAAGTATTTGGTTTTTTTTTTAGCACTTTAACACAACAGTTGTGTAAATTTCACACCATTTCAATGGGCAAGAAGCAAACAAGTAAATCAAATAAAAACTTTGAACCTTTCAGCCACTTGCTGACCCTTTTCAAGTTTAAATTTCTTATGCCAAAGGCAGCCACAATTTTACATTTTCTATTATCTCTATTCGAGTGTCTATCGTACCGAACAGGACTACACTCGTTGTTTTCACACATGTCCTTGCATATAAGCTTTCACACGCACGCACACACACACACACACACACACGCAGGCATCCAATTTGCAATTTTCTAGTTAATAAACTCTAGCATAAGTCCAAGACAAACAGAATTTTATGATATGTTGAACTAATTAATTAATTTTAACTTCTCTGAAACCAATCTTGCACTAGAACTATGTCCTCTAAATTATTTTTGCTATAATTTTCCAACGAACTAGATATTATTTAGGGTTTTGGCCTTCAGCTTATGCTTTTATATTATACTGAGCGTTTGGACATTTTCTAAAGAATTTTTGTTCTTTACATTTATCTATTACGCACATAAACACATATTTACATATCTACATATGTGCATATATCAAAACTTTTGTGAGTACATACATATATGTATATATGGTTAAAGCATACATTGCTTTTCGTATATACTCCTACATACGAGTCAATCCATGTCAAACCGACCAATGCGCTATGGGCCAGCAGCTCATCAAAAATGGCCAAAATATGAAACCTTTGATCGATTTTAATGAGACTTCGTACAGGGGGTTTCTTAGCCTTACTGATTTCGAATCTGAAATCTGATTACAGATCTAAAGTTAGTTTAAGAAAATATAAATGGCGGGCGAAACTGAAAATGAAGAGGAATCAGAAAACGAACTCCTCGATGTATAACTAACTGAAAAAGAAGAAGAAATATGAAATACTAAAAAATATACCAAAAATAAAATAAGGATTACAAAATTTAATAAACTTAAAAAAGTGAACAAAATGGGTATAAATATAGCCCTGCAACCTCCACATGATGGATCCTGGACAGGGTTGGGCACGCTGCACTAAATTTTTAATGCACTGAGCATTTCATTACTGATTTATATTGATAACTTTTAAAAGTAAAATTTACAGACTGATTTTTATTGATTACTTCTATAAATAAAAGTATTCGATATTCTGAGACATCTAATATATAAATCAAAAATAACGGTTATTGACAGATAAAAATCAAAAATAATTGTTATTTTGGATTTATAAAATAAAAAACAAAAAAAGTTGTTATTTTTTTGAATTTTTCTTAAAAATTCTCGGTGAAAAAAGAAATCGATTGATATGTATAACTTTGTTGTATTACATTTACTTCACAGTGAATTTTTCAATGACAGTTTTCATAAATAACTGTTATGTTCGGTCACTGGTTCTTTGCTTTAAAATTACTTGTTTTTCATAAAATATCTCTAACGCATCTTAAAACATCCTGAGATTTTTATTTTCTTTAAGTTACGAATTTTTTAATAAAAAAAAAATATTACAAACTATAAATTAAAAATACTAAAATTAAATACATTTTTTTAATAACTTTATGTTGAGCTGGCAAATAAAAAGTTACAAATGCAGAAATTCATATCTTTAAAACACCTTCTTGAAAATTTTAACATCAGTTTGAGGTATCTACAATAAAATAAAACTATAAAAATTTCCTAAAATTTTTATTAGTTTTTTGCTTTTCCGCTTTTTTTATATCAAAATTCTATAAATGTTTTATCTTTCCAAATTTCTTAATATATTTTTCCTTTGTAGACCCAAATATCACCCCTAAAACGATATGAGAACCATTTTTGCAAGTGTAATCCCAGAAATTGTGAAATTGAGAATTTTTGCATAAATTTCAAAAAAAAAATGAATTTTTACTTTGACAGAACTTGGTTATATGGAACGGATAAAGTCCCGACCAAGATTCGATTTGACATGGATTGACCCATACATATCGTCGTTTCAAGTACAAAACCACGTATCGTCATTCTGCAAAACGGCGTAACTGACATTTGCTGCCAAAACTTGGATTTGCTCACACAAGCTCTTGGCTCAAACCTTATCCATTTGTCCTGGAATATAATAGCCAGAAATGAGATTGCTTTATAAAAAAGAGAACCATTTTGAAATAAGAGTGTTTTTACTCTCTTGAAAATAATTTATGCAGCCTCACATACGCGGTTTTGCATTTTGTTGATACGCGGTTTTGTACTTTAAACGGCGAAATGCTGCCTGTTATGCCATTTAAATAGTTTTCCAGTTAAGGTTTCTCTAAAAATTTCATGTTGATATTTAATTAGCCGTTATGTTCTTTTCAACCCACTTTTATGATAAATTTAATTAAGTAATTTGCCGCTCCTTTGTAGCTTGTCGACGTAAATAAACTTGAACCTGTACGTGAACTTGACTTACACTCGTACATACATAGATACTACAAACGAATGTTAATTTACATATTTGTACAAATGTGTAGTCATTCTACAAGTATACAATACATACATACATGGTGGCATTTCAAGGTAACCGCTAACTATCTTATTTATTACACTATAACAAATATGTATAACTGGCAAGGATATTAGGTCATAAAAGGTCGCTCTAGTCACTTCCATATAAGCGCATATACTGTAGTACACACACACACATGAATTTGAATATATGTATGTACATTTGGGTAGTACTTAAGTGTAGGAAGCAAATTTTTGCAGAACAGATTTCCTAAGCCTAAACCCCTCCGTCGATGCTACTATAGTCGAAGATATCACATATAAATTTTAGTCCCGATTGGAGAGGGTTGAGGCGGGTCGCACAGAGCTCAAACTTTAGAACACCCTATGAGGACGTTATAACCGACTCCAATCGGAACCAAAATTCATAAGTGATATCCTTGACTTTAGAACTATCGATTTTGGGTATTAAATGAAAAAAAATATTTTAAATTTTTTGAGTCAAAAGAAGCATTTGGCCTTTGCCCCTTTGCGACTCGCCTTAACCGACTCCAATCGGAACCAAAATTTATATGTGATATCTGTGACCGTCTTATTACCGATTTCGGGGGTGAGACTGAAAAAATCCTGCATTTGGTTTATTAAGGTCCGCCCTAATGTGCATACATACATATGTACTATATAGTTATTTACAGATAATTAAGTTTAAATATACTTGTGCTTGGCATAATTGTTGAGGAAGCTTATTACTCTAGAGATTTGAGTGGTGATAGCACCGTTTCTAGTAACAACCACTTGCACAAATATAGACAGTTTTCTATTGAATTAAAAAAGTATATTCAACCAAAACATTATCTGCTAATTGAATTCACAATTTAATTGAATCATTCAGGTAAATAAATCAGTTAGAAAGCAAACTACTGGTAACACCATGCGACAATTCTTACCTTTTTTTCCTACCCACGACAAAAGCTGAACCGCTAGATATGCTTGGGGTGGGAACCAACCTCATAATGCTGTGATATGACTCAAAAAGCGGCTAACAGTGGCCTCGTCATCATTTCTGCATTAAAAAATTACCCTTAATTCGATATTGGGATTCATCGGCGCGTAAAAGATTTCACACAAATATTTGAAGGCCACGCACACGTCAACATATAAGTGCGGTTCTTATGATAAATTACTAACATAAATATTGTATTTTACGCTGTACATGGAATTTGACAAAACATGCACGTTACACCAGCGGTTTATTGCCTTGATTGATTTAATTTATTTGTTTTGCACTCGAATAGCATTTTATAAAATACATTACATTTTTGCAAATAAAATCATATGCGCCGTCGTGCGTATATATTTGCTTGTGTAGGTATTTGTTAATCTATGCACACCTGCGTAATTTTTACAAGGTTAAAAAGAAACCCAAATATTTCACCTCATCAGCTATATACTTTTTTCTCTATGGATTTGTGGTGTAGAGCAGTCATGCCCAAGGCAGGCAGAACTCCATAACCAAATGCCCTGCGCTGGGCATGCCTGGTGTAGAGTATCCCAACGCGGCTGCCAAATTGAATAGCTGTGCATTTTATTAACACACATACACAGGCACACCTGTAGGTGCTGCCTAAAGTATGCATCAGGTTAATCAGAGTTGCTGTTATCCCCTTATTTGTTTTGTCTATGTTCTATTATTTGACAAAAAATGTATGCGCACAAAATCATCGCTATGCAAATCCGTACATAAAATCATTTCGCAAGCGTGTGTGTGTGCGTTGTACGTGGCATGTACGTGCCTATGTTGCAAAATTCTTAATGGCAAGCGATGTTATCTACATATATTTCTCATTTCATATTAATATGGAAACATTTTTTAACAAGTCGTGCAGCTTTATTTAGCGGAAGCAATGAAAATTTGTAAGCGTCATACTGTGCGTATGAGTTATAATTTATAAAAAGAAGAGATAAAAATTTATATCAGCACATTTCCAGAGTTGTTACATTTTTCGACAAAAAAGTGGTACACCTGTCTGAGAAAATGCATTATCTTGAGTTTTGTATAAAGAAAAAGATTCCATTGCGAAATTTTATTTAAATGGAAATTCAAATAGATATATGTATGTTTTAAAAAATAAATATAAAATAAATACACCTACCCGTAGTTGCGTATGTAACGTATACGCCCCGTAACACAGTCAACTAACACTTTTACTCGTACGCCTTAACATAAAAGTAATTAAATATTGGCAAAAAGTAAATTTTCACCGTTTAAATTCAATATTTTGAAGCATCTCCATTAACATTAAAAAAAATCGTAGAAAATAATAAATAAAAAATTGCTGCGACAAATTTTCTGCGCGCTGGCATTTATTGTAATTTCGAGGAACACTCTTGAAACTTTACAGATATGTTGTATTTGATGCCAATGTCCATTGCCTCTAATTCTATTTGAAAATTTCCTAAAGTTATTAAGAAAAAAAAACAATTATGATTTTTTCGAGTGCCAATGAAAAAATTTGCAATTTCGCTATTTTTTCGCCTAAATAAACATTTTAAGGCTAAAATTATTCAAATACATAAATTTGTATTTGTTTATCAAGATTCCAACATGAATACCGTATACACAAGTAATCGCGCGTTAACTGAAAGAACAGCATAATTGAAAAGAACAGAAATTTTAGAAAAATTACTTAGCATTCATTCAGCAAATCTTGCTTGTAAAAAAGTATAAGTTATGATAAGTAAAAAAACATAGTTCGTTTAACGGTTATAGAACCTGTTTTGACAAACCGATTTGTTTGAAATGTGTTATTTTAAGAATCTTGAAACGTATGCAAAACAAGTAAAAACAATGCAGTATTCGGCTTGATATCTGTCATGAATATCAGAACATTTTACTTCAACCTATTCCTGCAATTTAATAAGTGGTTTGGGAGCTAAAAAATCTATGCCAAGAAACAATAACAACCAAACTCAATTTTAAATAAAACTTCTTGTAAAAATCCCATTTTTTATTGTTGATTTTTCATTTTACTTTTTTAGAGACTTTTACGTTGGTGGTAAAACTTTGCGAATAATAATTTTCTAGAATATATCAATCCTCTAACTGAATTCTAAAATTGCTTTTGCGGAGTTTTTTTAAGTAAGGGTCAAAACGCCCCTTTTAGGCGGTAGCTAATATTTCCCATGAAATTTTAATATATATACCTTAAACTTTAATTTCGCTTAGACATTTATTTTAATAATTTCTTCCACATTTTTGAAAATTACTTAGGCCGGGACAATAAAACTTTAGCACAAACGGTATACAGATCCGAAATCTATAACCCAAGATTAAGTTTACGTCTCTCATTTTAGTGTGAAAAAGTTTCAAAACTTTATCGATTAACAATAGTTTATTAAATAGAAGTAAATGTGTCTCCATTTTTACTACATATGCGAACGTATGTAAACGAATTTCCGCTTCTTTTTGTTTCGGTTATAACACTCTTGCAGCAAAGTACATTATAATCTATACCGTAAATTACCGTCATTGAAAACCCTATTTTTATACCTCTACACAAAATTATAATTAGTTATAACTAAAAAAGCCTCTTTAAATTTAATCATATAGATGCGTAAAAACTCACTGAACATTACCGTCCGCTCGAGTTGCCACTGTATTTAACAGGGATGTCAACTTTGTAAAGTCTAATTCACCCAAAATTTCTTAAAAAGTTCTCCATTTTCAATGCTTCAAATTCCTCCAAATTATTGCGGGTGTTTGACGCTCTTTTTAATAAAAATATAAAGATCTATATTTATAAACATTTTGCGTTTTCTTTATTAAAACTTGACCCAAGAACCAAATTTTGAAGGTATATTCCTTATATCCGTGCGACGGTGGGTATGAATCGAGGCATTGCCATACCTATTTATAGGTCAAGAGTTACCCTATATTTCAGCTTAGTTTATAGGTAATAGAAGCTCCAGGAAAGCAGGACCCATGCACACCTGCCAAGCGAAAGCACTGAGAATTATCACGAGTATGCCGCTTCTAGCCATACTAATTGAAAATGAGGCTTGCCGGAGCGCTTTGCTACTCAGCAACTTAGCGAGCATAGGTAACTAGTGGAGACCTTCAAAGATGCTTAAGGGTCTTAAAACCATTGCTTAAACATCCCGTTATCAAGCGCTCAGACAAAATGCTACCAAAATTATTCTACAACAAGCTGTACAATTTAATAATTTCTTAAAAGGACATTTTGAGATAGTTAATCACAACGATTAGCTAGGGCACCCAAAGTTTGGTATACCCTTGGATGCAAAAAAATCTTTGCATTTGAATTATATTATCGTGGTTATCGGCTCCGTCCGAATACCTCCGAAATGGGGGAATTCTGCATCGGTTGGCATCCCTGGCACTTAATGCAAAATAGAATGTCCAAAATTAATTTCAATTTATTTTCTGCTTTCGCTTGCCAACGTCACGGCCAGGGTTAAATTGTTTGTAACTAAACACATGCAAATTTAGCCGCCAACCACCAACCATAATGCCTTCGTTCAGGCGACCATGCGTTCATTTGGTCATCCGCTAGGCAGTGAATAGCTTCATTAACGCGGCTCTAAGGCTGCGACAATCAACCGACAAATGGCTTTGGTGTGCATAGGAGTATAGGCCATAATACCAGCAACATCATCAAAACCTTCTGTGCAAATGTGTATGTATGTGGAGATGTACATACATACATATGTTTATGTCAGCTTAGTTCCTAGTTTGTTTCTTATGTGGGAAATGTGAGAATTTAATGAGTAATTAATTTGATACTGTGAATGGATATTTGAGCCGCTCACTTTGAGAGTCGCATAAGTTATTTATTTCCTTTTGACTTCACTAATCATTTACCGGTATCTTAACTCCTCCGTTATTCATTCAACTACAAAAGCCATAATCCAAAGATAAAAAGTTTTGTCAGTATTTTATGACAGTTGAACAATTTACAGATGCATTCAATTAGAAGCAACCAACGATTTAAGCACAAGTATTTACGTAAGTGAATGACGGGACAGAGAGTGAAAACGTTCAGAACTGAGAAGGAAAGAGTGACAGCACAGTATGTACCGATAATAGAAAACTGAACGAGAGGTAGGCCAGAAAGGCGTTTGTGAGGAGCCAATTTCCAAAGCTACGCCTTGCGATATAATATCTTACGCAGGTCCCACAAGACCAAATACCCGCTTCATATGCCGGAGTCTGGGCGTGGTCCCGAATGAGGTGTACCCTTAGCGGACAGGATGACGAATCGTGCATAACAGCTTTGGAAGATTCCCCCTTCGTTTACAAAAAAAAAAACCTAATGAATGTGTATATTAATTAATTTAAATTATCGGAATGAAATAACAAACCTCGGAGCGTACTTTGAAACCTCTAGCTATAAAATCGATAGTCAGACATAGAGTATCAAGGCACGAGATACTTCGTGCGATTTACATACAGAAGAGAATACGGAAAGTGTTATATTTGGGAAGCCCTAGCAAAGAAAAAAAGGTAATAGAACCTCAGGAATCAGCGAAGGCCTTACCCCAAAAATCCTAACCAGTCAGTGTGAGACGTTAATCCATTTAACATCCTACCGGCATGTACCGTTCCTCCCCCGCTACAACGCCAAAATTTTAAGTCGAGGGGTGGTTTAAGCCATAATTTCAGTTCCTGACCACATGCACTCCGTCAAAGGTAGCATCTGCTTGAGATTATTCCCTGTTAGTACTTTCTAAAAATAAAGCCACTACTATCAGGTTCATTGAGCCCCACCCACCCGTTTATACTGACCAAGGCCGTGGGTGTGTGTGAGTTCGACTTAACACATTGAAGTGCAGTGTTTTATTTGGTGGTAAAAGCGGAAC
>NW_016170082.1:0-16083 GCF_001687245.7 Rhagoletis zephyria
CCCGGAAATACCAACAAGGAGAAACTAACAAGAACTCAGACTACATGCCGTCCATTCCAAAAGCGTCATACGGCAAGGCGTAACGAACCGTCTCATCCCCTTCAAAGCAGGATGGGCAAATGTGGTTTTCATGAATGCCTAACCCAGTCAGGTGTTTATGCCACGAGAAGTTACCAGTCAGCAGTCTCACAAGTAGTCTGCAAACCCATCTGCTAACGGAAAGAAATTAAGGGCAACATAAGTTTGGCCCAATTGCAGCCCGTCGAAGGCTTCCTGCCACTTATGAATGAAATATTCGCCCAGTTTCTGGCGGTGTATCGGTGACCGAAGGTGGGAGTGCTATAATTGGTTGGGCCAAATGAATGGCTGTTCTGAGCCTTCTCCAGTCAAATAGTAAGATATTTCGTTACCACTTGCTCTCGAGTGACCTGACGCCAAGAGGTCTCGAAAGTTTCTTCACCAATACGCTCCTCAACTAAGAACTGTATCCAAACAGAGGTTATGTACAGATCGTTCTTGGTCGCTGTACATAAGTGACATGCGCTCTTTCCCAAATCTGATATAATCTTGTATACATTCAAGTGCATCTTAGCAATAATTAAATAGACTTTCGAATAATATTTTGAAGATTTATATCGCCCGTGTCAACAAAAAAAATATATTAATGTATGCATGCAAGCTAACTTACAGATGTCATATTGCATTTATTTAAATATTTGTACATAAAATTCAATAAACGTAATCAAAGCACACAACATGAAGACATCGAATTTGAATATCGAAATAAATTCGCTTAATTACAAACTGGGTTAATTTAGGCTAAAAATGTAAACACTAATGAGTTGCACAAAAATGTATGCCATGCAAAAGTAAATAAATATTCAAAAAACTAAATAAAAATATCAAACAGACTATTACTGCAGCAGATTTTCATCCTACGCGGTTCAAAAGGCAAATGCTCCTCGTTGGCTTGTAAAGGCGCAACAAATGCAAATAATGCAAAAGGGTGTGTTAGCGCGAGTATGTGAGTTGACTAATTAAAGAAAAAAAATGAGGAGGCGGTGGTGGTGGTGGTGGTTGTGGTGGTTGTTAACAATAACCCCGGACAGGCAATGGTAGTAACTCCAAATAGTTTTTACAAATGTTTCTTGTACACTTTTGCAGAAGTGCGTAGGTAGAAGTGGAGTGCTGTAAGTAGCGTTTAAGTACGACGAAACCTCGAGGCAAGAAGGTGATTGGCTCAAAACGTAGATAACTATTCATCCGTATGATTTTTTATACAAGTAAATGCATATGTATGTACATAAAACCATACACATATCGTCGTTTAAAGTACAAAACCGCGTATCAACAAAATGTAAAACGCGTATCGAAATAATGCAAAACTGCGTAAGTGAGGTTGCATAAATTATTTTCTAGAGAGTTGAAACACTCATATTTCANGTTACCATTAATTTTAATATGCTAATAAAATAGTTTTGTAGTCTTGTGAATACTAGAAATAAAAATAAATGTATGCTTTTAAGCAATGAAATATAGATCTATCTATAAATATATCTGTTAAAAAAAGGCCATTCAATTTAATTGTAATATGTGCAAGTTTTAAGTACCTAGGACATACCGTGGATTTTTGGCAATTTTTCTGTTGTTCTAGGCCGTGTATTAAATAAATCATTTAAAGTTTTGCTGTTTTATTTACTTTTATTTTGGTCGATATTCCGCCTTCAATCTGACAGCATCTTCAGGAACAATTAGCTTTGTCCAGTAGTTAATTTTTTTCCATGTAAACAAGCCGTCGATCACAATTTGTATGAAAGAAAATGACTGACACCGTCCACAAAAAAAATGCAAATAAGCAACGGTACTTGAATGAGCTACAACGTTGTTTGTTTTTATTTGTTATATTTAATTTATTATTAAAAAAAAGGTAGCAGAAAAAATTATTTTAAATAGCACAGACACAGGGCTGAAATTTCGCCACAATCAATTTTTTGTGACCGACAGCGAAATTTTCATATGGGAGCGAAAGAAACAAAACATGCATTGCACAGTCTAATATACATTGAAAAAAAATGCCAAAAATCAACGGTAACTCCTAACTACTTAAAACTTGCACTTTATTGTAATAAAATTTATTGGGCTACAAATACGCATACTCAAAAAAATTCAAAAAGAATGCGATTAAAAAGTTTAAAATTTTAATGAAAATTTTCTGAATTTTCGCGAGTTTTGCATAAAGTTTAGGAATTATATTTTTATGCTTTTTGTTGTAGAATGAACCATATTTTTATACGAAATTAGCGGAAAAATATTATATTAAATATTATTAAAATTTTCTGTCCTAATACTTTGTTCCGGCCGTGAATTTTCGAAAAAAATCATTCATGAACCTCCTTCGTTTGACAACCACTGAATTGAATTTTTAAAAAGGTGACAACTCTCGTCAGAAATTATCGTAACTATTAAACCGGGCATAAGTCTATCAGTGTGCAAAGTTTAACTGAAAAAAGTTATGTCGATTTAAAGTAAGAGAGCTACAAACGCGCTCACGCACTCAATCACTTACAAAATTTTACATTTATAATATTTTATTATTTAGTAGCATATAACAACTGTACAACTCTTTGCAAACTGAGCAGATGGAAATACTGTCATAATGTATAATATAATATATGTACATTGCGATAAATCTGAAGCATTTATTTTTGAAAGAGATTTAGAATCCAACAAAAAAATTAAATAAATTAAAAAGTGGAATTATTTTTTCATTAGATATGTGCACCTTTTTTCATTTGTTAGATATATCATGAAATCAAAAGATCAAGCATACAAAGTTGAGCCAAGGCTTTAATAGCTAATTTAAAAGTAAATTTATTTCTGTTAGCCACTGAATCATATCTCTCAATTTTCTTGAAGAAAAAATCATTTTCAAAAGCAACATTTAAAATGTTCAAGAAAAATGGAACATTAACTGAGATAGGTAGGCACTCGCGCAGCATAAATCTGTCAAAATTTGACGTATACGCTGCCAAATGTCTGTCGTATATAAATCGTATGCAAATATCCATGAAATTTGAATGTGAATATGTACATACATTGTTTAAGAACAATACATATTAACATAACTTAAAAAGCAGTGTTCTATTGGGATGCCGGTTGCCCTTTCTTCTCAAACAATGGGCAAGCGACGTGTGCATAGCTTTCCAAATTTTTTCTAGCGCTTTCATTATTATTTTTATCGATTGTCCGCATTTACTTTTTATTAGCAGTAATTGTACTTATACGATGTACATGTAAATGTATGTATTCATATATATGTATGTAGTCAGTGTACATATATACCTATATACACACACAAATAACTACTGACACACTACCGCTATGAGCCGCTCAACCGCACACCCAAATGACCGTTAAACTTTGAATAGTGTGAATATGGTGAGTGACCTTTCATGTTTTTGCACCTCAACGCGCAAATATTTCTTCATTTAAGATTACAATCTTTGACACACTGACACTACGTTTAACTATTTTTGTTTTTGCACTTAATGTTCTACTTTCTGTTTTCCTTTCTTAAAGCTGTAAGAATTAACTAATATGTATGTATAATATACATTGTATATATGTAAGTTTATAGCCCGCGGTGCTTGATAGCTGCGACCAACCTACAACACACCGTGGCTGAAATATTGAATGATCTCTCTTATTCTCTATTTTGTGGTTCACTCATCCCCTGATTTGCAAGCGCACATTCCAAGCGTCTATCTGCACCCATTTTAATTGTTGTTGGTTTTTTTTGTTGTTTTGTTAACACTTCTAAATATTTTGCATATGTCTATTACGAGGTTTTTATTCAAGCCCTCATTTTGTATTGAATAATTCGCTATAACTTGAGGCAAAAACGAACGACAAAGCAAAACAGAATATACAGATGATGGCAGATCGTTCAGTATTCAAGTATATTACTTAAAAATTAATTTGAAAGCCATGTGTATTCTATTTAGTCATAGACATCGGGACGCATGGGACCCGCGCCCCATGTTACTCAATTTGAAGTAATGAAAATTCATGTCCTTTTCTATAAAATCACTCTATTCTTATATAATAATAAGTAATAAATTCAAGTAACAAATTTCATTGACCCAGGTGTATCTATGGATCCGAGACCAGTATTCTAGTTTCGCAAAAGCTACTGGGTAATTAGGGCTAAAGCAGTGTTGAATTTTATTAAGTGCTGAGCTAAAAAGTTCAAGGATCCTTATTGCACTAAAACTCTCTATACATCTCTAATAAGACCGCTATGGAATAGGCATCTGTGGAATGGAGTCCTAGTTAACAAACACATAGTTACAGGGTCGAATCGGTAATTAGTCCATAAACAGTTTATTTTATTTGCTGTACAAAATCTATATTGGGACTCGTCTACAAATCCCTCTTCTTACCAAAAACCGTCCGAAGCTTTAGATTTTTCGACGCTCCAGAGCCGAAGGGAGATGCTTGGGATGGTCAGTAGTCTCCTCTTACTGAATCAGATAAAATTTTGTATATCCACAAGATCCTCGAGGCATTTTAAACCTATTATTGTTGAGCAGGGATGGGCAGATTTTTGGCTCTTAAAGCCGTCAAAGAGCCAGCAAGTGCTGCGCAAGAGCTAAATCAGTTCTCAGCGTAAAAGCGGTGTACAAAATACATTAAAAGCATCATATATATTAGTAATGAGAGTCAAAGTACAAGAAATTTAAATACGCTCTTCTTCCCCACTTCATGCTGGCTCTTGATGTTACCCCTCATCTACCACCTAAATATGCCAAGCCGGCTTTTAAGTGCAGAAGGCTCCTGGGAGTCACTTTGCCCATCTCTGGTCTTGAGTATCTGTAAATCAAACTTTGAAGTGCATGATGCTTTTCTTCGCTTATGCCAAATGTTCCGATTGAATCTGCACATCTCTATCGCTTTTTATAACACAGGAAAAGAAGCTGCTTTTTGAGCATTAAATTTCAGTAAGTGCCGGTGGAACTTTGGTTAAAACTGCTATTTTCAAAAAAGTGTTGTGTTCACAGCCACGCTTACGAAAAAATTTTAGGCTTAACCATAAACAAAGCAAACGATCAACCTCTCTTGTTTGATAACCACTTTAACTTAAATTTTGAATTAAATTGATTTCAGCCCTCTTCAAAAATAATTTCGAAATAAATGGTTTTCAACACCTTTCGTTTTACAGCAAATTTGTTGTAATTTTGCTAAATAATTCATTGATTTTAAACTATGAAAAGGTGGCAACACTCTTCAAAATATATCACACAGTTTAAAGCAAGTTATACCGTCTATGTTTTAGTGGGGACGAGCAACAAACACACACACACGCTCATTCAGACACTGAAAATCTTTACATTTCTTAATACACACAGTGACTCAAACAAGTGATCACGCGTCGATTTTTTTTTTAATATTCGTAGTGTTTTTCGAACTAAATTTTCCTTTGGACTGCTCTTGCGCATTTTTTTATATAACAAGTGCAATTTACAAAAACTGGCGCTGATTTTTTGAAATTTTGTTGCGAACGTTGCGAAATTCATGTTTATATGAAACAAAGTGCAAAAATCCGTCACCAAAACAAAGAAATATCTCAAAAATCAGTCCTTTGAAATCTGCACTTCATTGGACTAAAATTCAATGGGCTATAAAACTGTGTACCGAAAAGTGTTCTTCATATCCGGATTATAATTTTGAGGAAAATTTTTTTGAATTTCCTACATTTTTGATAAATCTTGAAACTACGAGGCGTATTCTTGTTTTCGTACGAAACGAAAATCATGAAATTTTCCTATCATTTTCTATAAAAAAATTTCGAAATTTCAATTCGTACGAAAACAAGAATACGCCTCTATGATTTATATGGGATTAAGCTTATATGGGTTAAAGCTTGGACGGTATTTTTATAGAAAAAAAAATTACGTTTAAAAGCCATTATGAAAATCTAAAAAAAAAATGAACACGTTGTCACTTCTTTGAGTCACTGTAATTAAATAGTATGATCTTTTTCTTACTTCATAAGCATATTCCTGCATCTGATAATTTTAATTTTTTTTTATTTACAGATACCGTTCTCTCTGCATATCGAAATCTAAAGGTAAGTAATGTGGTGTATACAAAACTCTCTAAAAAAAGGTTGTGTGTGGAACCCACGCGCAACTGAAGTGAAAATTCCTTCCTCTATTATTCGTAGTACTAGTGAACTCGTATGCTGTTAAAACGTAAAAATTGAATTCAATGTTTTAAACAGGTGGCGACGCTATTAAAAAACCAAACTTCATACAAATTAGTCCAGCCGTTTCTGAGTGATAAGAAGCTTCGCACATTTCGGTTTCTCTAATCTCCAAAAAACCCTGTAGGGGTGCAAAAATTAAAGCGCTATTTCAGTTAAACAGGACAAACTGTTTGCCGTTGCCTGCCGACGGGCGACCTCTATTAGAGAAAACTTTTACCTTTCGTTTTGCTGTGATGTTAAACGGAAATTTAGCTCGATCTCAGGCCATGCCGAATGGTAATGCGCACTTCCAATAACTACAGCACATCTGTTGCCTCTACGACACCAACGTGTATTAACTCCAAATTCTCCAAACGCAAAAAAACTAGTTCGAAGCTCTTGCTAACATAATTTTTTGCAAAAAAAAAATACAAAATAAATTGCTCTACCATTCATTAGAAGTAAACTATACATAATTACATTTGATTTATAAACACTTCAATAAATATCATAAGTAATATCAAAACTTAAAAATTTTAAGTTACTACATTTTTGAAGGAAGTGGGTGGTATATACGTACATCCTGCCTACGTACAATTGTAATTGTAAGCTAAATATATAAATTTCAATTATAATATACGGCTTTCAGTTATTCCGCCTACACTTGAATTCTGGTGCAACTGCATTTTTGCATATTAATTATTTAAATAAGTAAACAATGGGAAATGAAATAATGCTTTTAATTTTTTTTCTTACGAGCACATGAAATGAGGTACATATTTATCGTTTTGTGTCGATATTTCTACCGATCTAAATATCAATGCAACTACGTACCTACAATATCATACATACATATATATATGCTTGAGAAAAATCAAATTAGCTTCTCTACTGTTACTACCTTTTTAATATGACTTTATCTCAAATATTTTTGTTCTGCTTCAATTTAATATATAATACATATATTTATCGATGATCAATTTTAAAGCAAGTATACAACTTTGTTCCGTTTTCTCGACCGCTTGTTAAACTTAGTTTCTCTTTAAACACATCGACTGGTTTATCAATCGCATGCATATAACACCGTTCGTAAGTAAATGTTAAACTCAAAAAAATTTATATATTCGCGAAACCGTGGGTTAATTATAGTAAAACTGCGCACATAGGTTTTTCTCTCTGCCGTCAGGATTTTTTTTAAAGGGCTTTGAAATTTAAAAAATAAGATCATTTCAAAAACTTATTTAAAAAATTCAGTGCAATGTAGGATAACAATGAGGATATTATATGAAAGAAAAAACTCTGTTAGATTACAACAGGATACATTTTTTGGTGCATAAGAACGAATGGGTATGGGAAATGTCCTTTATAAATTTTGTACTTAAATATCCTTGAAAATTTGCAATATTTTTTGTTTTTAACTATTGTTTGAGGACTAATATACGCACGACCTAATCATCGAATTTCGTCCTGCAAACTTTATTAACAAACTTTATATACTTCTTTCTAAACCAAAAAACTGTATTGTTTTTAAATTCTACAGAATTTCCTCTCTCATTTGGTACCCATATTGTTATTCTATTTTGAACTGATTTTTTTAAATAATTTTTTGGATCAATCATATCTTTAAAATTTCAAAGTTCTTTGAAAAAAAAATTCTGGCGTCAGAGTGAAAAACTAAAAACGCAGTTTTACTACATTTGACCCATAGCTTTGCGGGTATATCGATACTTTCGTGTGTTTTGAAATTATTGTGTTTAGTCTTTAAAGGAAACTTAATTTTAACATGTCACAAAAAATAAAAGCCACAAATATTGTTTTTTCAGCCTGCTTTCTATTTTCATGTAGGTGTATCCACTAAGGGCGACTGAAAAATTTTCGGGTGAATTTGTTTTCGGACGAAACTCAGGATAGGGTTTATTAGGTTTATTATCGTTAAATAGTTTGCGCGCAAACATTTCATTTATTACGATTTATTTTCTTTATTTCTTTTCATTAATAACGAGCAGGTATGTTCACTACTATGCTTTATGTATATATGCAAGTGCCGCTTATATTCAAAAATTGTGTCAATTTGGCATTTACGTAGATCTTGCGTGCATACGACAGTAAAAATAAGCGCACAAATATCTAAACAGCGCATACATTTGCATATAAGCTGAACTAACAGTCAATGAAAAATTAAATAAATAGAAGCTAAATAAACATGCAGTCCGTCAAAGAGCAATTTATCTATTTATCGCTTGGCAAATCAGTCTGGCGATCTGGTTGAACGAGCTAGTTTCATTTATTATTTTACTAATTTACTTGCGCACAAATGGACATACTACGTATATATAGTACATAAAACATTTGTTTTCGTTTTTCGTTGCGTCCATGCAAACGGTTGGTCGAACTGGTCTGCTTTCCTGTTTGTCCAGTCAGCAGCACCGACAAATATGCATGTTGCTGGCAGCAGCAACTGTAAATTTCATTTTTCATTTTATTTTCTAATCCGTCATTGGTGTCAAGCATATTTCTCAAATTGAATGCGTTAATTAAAAAAGAAAGAGCAAAACGCAAATAAATAAATATGTACGTACTATTTACGACTACAAGTTTGTGTCTAAAGTCTTTCGTTAGCTTGACTTTTGATTAAATTTCGATCATTTGTGACAGCGGCTTAACAACCTCCAGCGCACAAGTTTAATGGCATAACATATTGCTATGCAGCCACTGTGTCTGTGTGGTTAAATGTGCGTACTACCATAGCGTGATACCCGGGTTCGATCCCCGGACTGAGCAACATCTAAACTAAATTAGAAAACGGTTTTCTCTAACTGCAGTCCCCGTTCGAAGGCGGTGTTAAGCTGTCGGTCCTTCCATTTGCGTAACAACATCAATACGCACATCACATGTGGGAGGAAAAGTTCGGCCAAACACTTAACTAACTCATAACTTTTTGATTCTGCCGTTTGAGGCAGTGATCTCTTTGGCTTAGTTTATTTACACAGCAAAGAGCACAGTTATCTATTCTACCTATTCTTACTCAGTACCCAAGTAGCCGCCTTCATACAAGAACTAAATATTTATGCATATACATACATATATACCCGTAAGCTAGTTGGTTAGTTTGTTTGAGGTTAATGTCATTCTTGGCTTTATGGCGGACACAGGAAGCTATGATTTGCGGCAACAAAAGTATGTACGTAGTACATACATATACAAACATAGATATATCGATACTTTTTTATAGCCACACAAAGAGCGATAGAATAATTTCCTTTGCAGCTGAAGTTCAAGTCAATTAAATTGAACGAAGCGTATGAGAAACTGGGCTTGTAGAACAGCCGCAAGCTGTAATGGAAATCGAGTTGATTGCTAAATATTTCCTCTTCGGAAAATTAGATTCATGCATGGTAGCATGAGTGAATGAACAAAAGCCATATCACATTTTTTCTGGTAAATCACAACACTAGACAAGAGACACGACACGACAACGACAACGACACTAGAAAGTCTGCTGCAGGTATTTGCAAGGCTGACTCCTGCCTGTGCAAGGCCTGTCGACTCTATTAGTAAGCGCAGCTCTAAGGTCTAAGAATTCAACAAGCCGTGCACTACTAAAGGAAAAATTCGTCTTCCCGAAATCTCATCAATCAGGGATCGTCAGGAAATAAATAGCCAATGGAGGCCGCTCATTGCTCTTCAACATTTTTATTTGCACGGCAACATTAGCCGTGTTTTATTTGTCCAGAAATTTAAGCTATTAGCTTATTTTGTATGGAGGACTTACCCAACATAATTATATTGGCTTAGGAAAAGCTATCTTGGCTTGTATATTGAACAAGAGGCATTGCCATTCAGCATCAGAAATTTTCTCCTTCAGCCAATCAGAAAGAGGCAAAAACTTACNCAAAAACTTACTTTGACACTATTTGCAGTCAAACAACTGTCAAAATTAGCTAATTTCGTTTTATTTGACCAAGATTTAGCTATTTGCTTATGATGGTTGAATAAAACATGCCTATTATTGATCTATACTAATATATATTTTGAAAGCCGTTTTTTTAGTGTTCGCAAATCTCGAACTTGAAACTTCAGGCACCTGACGCACGTGTCCCCAGGATAGTTTTAGGCTAAAAAAAATCTATATGTAAAGGGGCGTTGCACCTCCTATACAAACCAGATTTTTCCATACTCCGAAAAGGGGTCGTGGTAACTCCCATACAACCAAATTTTTCATACTACCTATCTCTGAAATTGTTCATAGTAGAGTTCTGGAACATGGTATGGAGATATACGGGAGCTATTGGAATAGGGGGCGTGGCACCTCCCATACAAACCGAATTTTTATACTGCATATCTCTGAAAGTATTCATGATACAGTACTGGAACTTCGTATGGAGATATGTATGTATATGAAATCAAGCCCATACTCATGGAGAAAATTGGGGCTATTTGAAAAGGGGGCGTGAGGCCTACAAACGTGCCGATTTTAGCTATCTTTGAATGTGGATGGTTTAGTTTCACAATTTAATTCTGCTAATTATTCCAAAAAATCCTATTTATGATCCGATCTGGCTAATAGGCCGTGAAGGTCAGATTAAATTGAGTATATCGAACTCTCCTGTGTTACGTTTGGCACATGGATGGGATTTTTCAATATTATTACGCGGTCAAGCTTTTAAGGTATTTCGTAGAAGAATGACCGTGCTAAGAAATGCTACACCGTTGGAGAATTTCGAGAACTTCTTCACGGATATAACACTTTCCTTAGGTTATTTAAAGTGGCAAATGACCACCAAACCATAATCTTAGCAGACGAATGTGCCAAGGAAACTCGCAAACGTGAATTGTTGGTGAAAATGGTGGACCAAAGAGCAAAAAGCTAAAATTTAACGTGGCAAAAATACGTTTTAGAAGCTATCTTTTTCTGCACTCTGGTTTGAGAGTTTGAGCACTGATATTAATAGTGGATGACAGAAAGAAAGAGAAAGTGAAAGAGAAAGAGAAAGAGAAAGAGAAAGAGAAAGAGAAAGAGAAAGAGAAAGGGAAGGAGAGATCAAACTCAAAATACAGAAACCGGATAGAGGTAGGCAGAGATTAAGACAAATAGTCAAATTCACGAATAAAACTGAAGAACAGCATGTTATAAATCATATTATAATGATCACCTTACTTCACCCCCAATCACCCCAGTCCATCCCAACTCGCCCGAACTGACTTCACTTCAACTCATCTGACCACAACTGATCTGATCCCATCTTATAATAGATCAATTTAACTCACCTAACCACACCTCAGCTCACATCGACTCACCTCACCCCAACTGACTTCATCCAATCTTACTTTACTTTGGATCAACTTAACTCACCTCACCTCACTTCAATCACTGGTTAATATTGTACTTATAGATATCATGTTCAATCAGCCGAAAATAATAATAATAAATATGTATGTATTTAAACTAAACAATTTATTACAAGAAATAAACATAAAGCTCGTGAAAAAAAATTTAACTAAACGTTGGTATGAACGAGTATATTAGCCGCGTTCTTTCTGGAATTTTCTCTATTAAGTTTTACTGTCTGCCGCGAGTAGGAACTACGCGCACTCCGCATTTTATGTATTTTCTTACCCTTTCTCAAATATACTTCCATAGATAATGTGAAGTCGAATACACGTAAAATAATTGTACCCGCCGATATTTTCACAAGATAGCTTTTACAAACATTATTTCTTTTGAGCGCCTGAGACAAAAGTCACAAACATCAGAAAAACATCTTAACAACAGCATCCGCAGATGTGCATCTTGCAATACACACAGCTCCTTACTTTACCTAGTATGTACCTCCAACCAGAAGCATTGCCAATGAATTTTTTACTTGGCTGGATAATTTACACGTCACGTGAATGAAATCGAAACAAAATGTGCATAAATTGTAAGAGACATATGTATGATAGGTGCGACACACTCCGCCATACAAATACATTATCACAGCGATAAATTGTAAATGCAATGTGACTGAGAAGGTCGCCTGGCGGCGGAAACTTTCGACGACAAAGTGGAAGCAAAATCCTGGTCCCAATTGGCTGTTGCACATCTTTAGATCTCACTTCTCTATACGCTGAATGCTCCAAGAAGGGAGCGACGCCTGCGATGCAGCGTATTTAATATTAATGAGTTGTATTGCACAAACAAAACTGCAACAGACTTGAGCGCACTCGTGTGAGTGTAAGAGAGGTTCCATCCAGCAGGAATACTTAAATAGGCAAGCATTTAGTCACAGAGTTACTTATACATACATATATGGATGGGTGTACTTGTACGTAAATATATACATATGTATGTATGTATATTCAAGTGCTACAACGATATGCTGCACATAATAGCGCATAGCAAAAAAGCGTGGCATTAAAAAGTTGAAGCTAAAAAGGCAAGCAAGCAAGCATGGCAAAAAATTGACAGAGTGCAAGAAAATTGTTGCATTTTGCCGTGACTATGCATGCATATGCATTCGCAATCATGTATATGGATATTAGCAGATATATGTATGCGCATATGTAAGTTCGTTTGGCGACAAGGCAAGGATCTGTCTACGCGTTTTGTATGCTTTTCATCTTCCCAGATGCGTTTAGTTGGCTTACAACAGTGATACCTAAAGGTATGACTATTTAAGTTGTTCTTCCTGCATACATAAATAGGAATAAATTTAGAGTTAAAAAGAAAATACTTAATAAATAAACACTGTAAAATTTCATGTATACCCTGCATATACCCTTAATGAAATTTATGGAAAAAAAAATACTTTAAACTATTTAAACCTAAATTAATTGAAGCTTTTTGATCTCGAAGTTATATATGCATCCATTTTTATAAAGATACAGGTGCTCCGATTTAACACACAAAAAACAGCGTTAAGCTTTTTTCTAAGTGGGTTCTTTTTTCTCCTGACATTAAGGGTATAAATTAAACGGAGTAATAAAGAAAAGAAAAAAACACACGCAGAAACTTGATTTAGTTGCGCTTGAGCAGATTTTGCTTACAAATGTCAGCTACGCCTCACATGAGTCGCAATTGGAGTCCTGGTTGATTAAGCGAATGCATCTGTGTTGAAGCAAAGTGAATGAATTACAGCTGTAGATGCTAAGCTTTGGCTCAGCTAATTAACAATATTTCACGCTAAATGCGCTAAATGTTGCAACTTAGTGGAAGTTACGGATTATTTGGATTATGGCAAAGCACGATTAGCATTTCATATGGAGCACTATCTTGTGAGAATGAGAGCCTTGAGGAAATTAAGTGTTTATAACTAAAATCGATAGGCAAGCAACAAATGGGATATTTTTTTTAAGAAAGGCGTCATGAAAAACTATCTATGTATGTACGTATACGTACTTATGTGTACATACATATATATATAATAAAACTGTTGCCGTTTTCTTTGTGCGCCCATCACGTAAACACTACTGAACCGATTTATACGAAGAAGATTGTTATGTACATCGCTAAAATCAATTGGAAGATATAGGACACTATATCCATACATACAAAAATGTTAAGCTCGTTTGTTCGGCATAATAACCGTACGGTTTAAAAAGAACAAAATTTAGAGAGTTGCCACCGGTTTGAAATTTTAGTTAAAATGAATTTAAAAAGAAGTAACTATTGCAACATGGGTATAAAAGGAAAGAAGTTTAAGAAGGCTTAAAGCCGAAGGTTTTTTTGAGGAGGGTGGCCACTTTGAAAAATTTCATTTAATTTAATTGATACGATAAATTAAATATTACAGTGTTGGTATCAAACGACAGAGGTGTAAAATAACTTACAATCGAAAATATTTTTAAGGAGGGTTGCCAGCTGTTTGAAAATTTGTATTTGAATAAATTGATAAGATAAAAAAAAATATTACAATATTGGTGCTAAGCCAAAGAGGTTTAAAAAAGCCGAAACCATTTTAGAAGGGAGTTGCTAGCGATTACATTTTTTTTTTTTAATTGATAAGATAAAATAAATATTGCAATATTGGTATCAAACCAGAGAGGTTTAAAAAGCTTACAGCCGAAAATATTTTTGAGAATGGTTGCCACCATTCAAAATAAAGAGCTGTAAGAATGTTTGCTTTCGAAAATATTTGAGGCGGATATTTTTTAGGAAAATTATGAGACATTCGCGTCCGTCAAACATTTGCTGAGTTAGAGGCGTTTTCGAGCCGGTAGCCGAGATAGAGCGATATTCTACCTTCCACTCAGCCGATATAACACCAAAGATAGGTTATGCTGGGTAAGATTAGATGGCCACCCCATGAGGGGCTTAGGTTAGGTTAGGACCCACTTTCGCATTCCAACGGCCCCGTTATGGTATCACAAGGCACCTCAAAGAGGTTTCTGGTTTGATTAGAATAAGAGCAATAGGAGCTGTTTCCGTGAACTTGCCCTGGATAAAAGTGTACAGCTAGCAGTTGTGGAACTCTATACGATGTTCCACTATAATATATAGGTTAATCGCTTTTTGAAAAAGCGCGATAAGCGTTGGATGATTGCGTTGTCATTCCTGAGCAGCTTACCGTCGAAAACTACTCTAATATATTTGGCAGCACGTATAAACCTCAGGCTTGAACCATCTGTTAAAAGGAACTAGCACAGTTTTAGCTGGGTATATAGCAAGACCGCAATTTCTAGTCCAAGTAACAAGTTAAGTAAGAGCAGTTTACATGAGATCGCAAAAAGTTTGGGGAAATTTCCGCTTCACGATTACCGCAACAGAATCGGTAAACGCTCTAACCTCATCCACCTTCATGCGCCGCAACGGTTGGTTGGCCGTCACTACCCGTGGACTTGATGAAAGAACACCCCGTGCGTAGTACACCTCCTGACATAACTGTGTATCGTCTGCTACCAATTCCGAGCTGACCACCCTTCTGGCAAGTAATTCGCGGATGAGCCCAACCAAAGTTTCAGTCATTCTCTCTCAGGTCTCTGCGAATCGAGGTCAAAAACTAAGCGTCTGTCCAAGGGGTTAACTTAGTAAGACCTCCCAAGCTAGCACCGACAAAGGCTCTGCTATTTAAGACAAACCTTATTTCAGAGAATCTGTGCAACACCATATTTATTTCTCGTGCTAAAGATTATCATTACCAGGATCCGTTTTTGTACTGTTAAGAAAATATTGTTTGAGAGAATTGAGCCTAACGTTGCATAGATAATTTTCAGCCAGAATAAAGTAGCCACAAAATGTCCTGATCGGCCCTTATTACTTATGTAACTAAATAATAATCTTAAATATATTGTCTAATGAATAACGCTTTGTTACCCCATCCTTTTCTCGTGCTTCACCTCTTATACATAAATCAGAGCACAAATGTCAGTATAAATGAATTTCTTTTAAAATATTCTCTTTGCTCGCATAACTTTTATTTTCATTTGCATTGCTGCTGTAACACTGACCAAATTCACTTTCGTAAAAAATTAACACTGATACTTTGACATGCTGACACCCAAACCGGGTTGGGCCAATCCAACAACACAAACACAATAAGATAAATGTAATAAATAAATACAACAAATAAAAGCGTATTCGCACACCTCACAGATAAACAGCGCCGCGTGCCAAACAATTGACTTGCGTTGGCAACGCAGCTAAAAAACGCAAAAAGTATTTTAATCATGAAAAAGATTTTTCTCGCTGAATTTTGCTGCCACATTTTATTTGATTTCCTCTTATTATTGCATACTTTAATTTAACAATAATAAAAATGCAATCGCCTGACAGCTGCGCGGATTGCGGCAGGGTGCCTCGTTTGCGGTTATGCAAAGTGTCCGGAGCGGAGAGCAGCGGCAATGCAGCGCAGGTCAGC
>NW_016170082.1:16106-16353 GCF_001687245.7 Rhagoletis zephyria
AATTTTCGGGATTTGTAATTTGCACTGACGCAAACAATAGAAACTCCCTTTCTTGACCAGTATTGGCTATATTTCTTTTTTATTTAATATTAATATATTTTTTTTTAATTTTAAACACAAATATCTATTAATTCGCGAAACCATTTGCCAAATATAGCAAAAGTGCGTTTTTAGTTTTTCACTCTGACGTCGGTAATGCAAAAATGATTTAAAAAATTCAGAGAAATATGCTTAGAGAAGAAGTATG
>NW_016170083.1:0-3267 GCF_001687245.7 Rhagoletis zephyria
AAAGAAGCACCCACTCCTCCTAATACTTATTTGTATATAAATCACTATAGAAAATTTGCCTTATATTTCCATGATGTGTGTACCCCTTTACTTAATAGGCTTGTCGTGTATTTGTCATGGAACTTATGTGCATATATACATAAGTATGCATGGATGGATGTGTGTAAAAGTCGTCAATTACGGACAGGCGTCTCGCATCCATCAGAGGAGCACACAACCAAAAACCAATAACAACAACGCACAAATATTTAAAAGTCCAATAAAGTATTAAAAAATGCATTATGAAGAACAGCAGGCGGAGCACTTTCATTTGTTTATAGATACCAACGCACAAACATACATATACATACATACATATATGCAAGTATGTATGTAAAAAGAGGAAGAGCCCGGAAAATGCCATAAACTTCAAATGGTTGCACATCACGCGGCAATCGATGAATGTAGGCGGTAAGTAGTTGGTCACCCCTTTCGTTCAGACAGGCATTTATTTTTTCTGGGGGATGGCGACGGTGAGTAGCTCTCTTAATTAGTGCAAAAACCGACATCACTTCACAGAGCAACAGCACTTTCATTCATGTCAGGCCTCATGTCAAGCTATTACAATTTGTGTAAATCATTTTGATGAACAGCAAACAAAAAAAAAAAAAACTGAATGTCATAATTTTCTCTCATCTTCTGTCGGACAATTCGTCAATTCAGCTGGCTTCTGTGGTTGCTATTTAATTAGTTAGATCCGCCACCTTATTTAAGCTCCTACAAAAAATTTATACTAAATTTAGTAAATTTAAAGTAGAAGCATTAAAAAGTGATACGCGCTTTCCCTGTAGGAAATAAGAGTCTCTACTCTTTGCTTTGTAGAAGAAGAGTTTCTGGTTCTTAGGTGTTCGTCCATGCAAGTTTAGTCCAAAGTTAATTAAAACACAGTTATTTTTCGAGCGGCATATGTTTTTTTATAACAATAATAGGTTAGCGCTTCTCCTCCGATTTGGGGCATGCGTTTTGATGTTATATTTTTGTGAGGAGCGGTTTTTCAAGGCAGAAACACTCTCAGAGGTTTGTCATTACCCGCCGAGGGGCGACCGCTATTATAAAAAACTGTTTATTTTCTTAATTTTTTTTATGTTAGTCGGAACCTAGGTTCGATCCCATGACCTGCAGAATGGTAGTGCGCACTGCTAACCACTACACCATAGCGACAGTTTATTAGAAGCAAAAAAATTAATTTATGTCATGTATGGAATATTATATCTGATAAGTGGCCGCCACCAGATTTGATGAGAATTTCCGCTTTTTACGGCACTATGCAGATTTCCGGCGTTAGATTGTCGATTTGTTGCGAACGTTGTTATTGAGGGCTGCGGCTTGTTTACCTAGACCAGCCCCTTTGAGTAATACCACAGAAAGTAATACCACTAATCGAGAAATGAAACGGCCTGGACAAGTGTAACTCAACAATTTTTAAACGTTCTGGTGTATTATTACTCTGCATTTTGAAACACAATAAATTTCGTTACTCGATAACTGTCAAAAAAACCAATTATATTCACTGCCAACTGAAAACGGGTTAGCCCTTTAAAATACGGTTATTCTTTTTGCGCCACCTGCGACTTACATACATATATACATATGTGTTAAATCAAGTAGTCGGTTATCAATAGTCAAAATTTTGGTATCTGTGTTATCTAAAATATTTGAATTTTTCGGAGGAATCAGCACCTACACAAAGATAATAACCTGCATAGGTCCCCACATCGTTCCGAGCACGGATTTCAGTTTATTTTTTCTAGGTCTGACGCCAGTAAACTTTGATGATTTTCTTTACGGTTTCATAGTCCTTCAAAGGATCTCCTGCGGACTTTAAAATTAAAGCGTATGCAGCTCAGTAAATTTGGGCTCCCAGCTATTGACTCTCGCGTACACTTTTTCGGTATTCGTTTTCTCATATTTTAAACTTTTTTTAAAGATGAAGAAAAAAGGAGGGGAAAAACTAGCGATGGATTGAGTTTTTTCAATAGACCTTTGACAAATAGTACATATTCGATCGTTACGTAATTTTTACAAAATTAATGGGCAGACTTACAGCTTTTTAACAGTGCGGAAATCGACTCTTCTTATAACTAGACATTGAAAATTTCTGCAAATAAAAACCAAAATTACAATTTTATGACCGACTATATCAAAAGATAACTTTGTTCAGGTGCTCTCCAAAATCCCTTTTAAAGATTTCTGCTTACGAAGACTGAATTTGCTAACTTCTTTTTCTTCTTTGGCGCTGCAGTCGTTTCTCTTCTGAGCCAACTGATGCCAAGTGTAGCCAAGTCCTTCACCACTTGGTCGTCACATTGCAGTGGGGGCCTGCCTCTTCTTCTGCCATCAACAGCGGGTTCCGAGTTGAATACTTTCAGAGCTGGAGCGTCGGCGTCCGTTCGAACAACATGCCAAGACAGCGGAGCCACTGTATTTTATTTCGCTGCATTATGTCCATATCGTTGTAATGCTCATACAGCTCATCGTTTCATCGTCTGCGGTACTCGCCGCCGCCAACGCGTAAATCTTCCGATAAATCTTTCTCTCTGGCAGCTGAAATTACTGAATGATCTGCAAGTGCTTCTAATGGGGACCAGCGCTTCTCAAGTATAATATAACATTACTTTCAAAAGTAATACGTTGATGGCACTTCAAAGCCTAGGCTGACGCATCCTCCGACAACTCGTCTGGAGTTTTTTGCGCACTCTTTATGAATTACAACCATTGGCCAAAGTGCCTACCCACCATTTTTCGAACGAATAAACTTTTTTTTTGTGAAAATATACGTTAGCAACTAAGTTATGCAGTACTCAACCGTCAGTGGCCACAGTACTTGACTATGAATCTAGTATGTTTAAGTAACGTTACAATTGCTTGCTTCGATTTCTTATCGAACAAGTATTTAGCTGAGCCATTGCGACCTTTTTGTTGATAGCGATCCCTACACTGTGCGAGCCAAACCCAAACCGGAACTCATTCTCATGAAAAATCTATTTAAAGGAAAAAAATTTTTATGCATCAAATAGAATCAAAAACTACAAACATTCTTTGAATGAAAATTTTAGGCATACCAAAAATTCCACTGGCTAATTTTTCCTTCTAGACTTCCATGCTTTAAATCCCCTCTAACAAATCACATAATTATGATTGAGTACACCCCTTTATATATTAAATCTTCCCCTTTTGTCGCCGGCATCGTCACCGACACCTTCAATCTCAGCTCCACTCCACTCCACT
>NW_016170083.1:3286-16351 GCF_001687245.7 Rhagoletis zephyria
CTCCACTCCACTCCACTTCATTCCTCTGCCACTTCGGCATCCTCAGAGCATCGGCCGCCAACTCTTACCAGCTTCCCCGTCTGCTGTTGACTCTTGTCTACCTTAATTTCATTGTATATTCCGCTGGTTGACATTTTGGCTGACGGGAACCAAAAATAAATCATCACAGCTGCGGCGAATAATTGAAAGCAAATGCTCGGCCGACAAATGCACGCGTCTTGCTCACACAAACACGTACACCCGCACGCAGTCAATCGCACCAACTCTGCAGAAGCAAGTCCCCTGACGCCGCCTAGATAGGCCCAAATGATCGTTCAACTAAATTTAAATGATGCGGCTATGGGACGACCGTCAACGGCGACAATCTGCTCTAAATTATCACGTGTAGGTGCAACTTCAACTGAGGTGGCTGGCTGCTGAAGAGGCACGCGGTTCCGGTTTGCCGGCAGGATGGAGCGCAAGGGGCCGGAGTATTTGGTTTGTTTGTTTATTTCTTGTCATTTTGGCTGTTTCGCGCTGTCGCTGCGGTGCCGCTCAATTGTCTTTGTCGCCGATGCGTGGAAAACTAATTTTCATTTTCATAATTTCTAGATTTATGTGCATTGGTGTGCAGTTTATTCTGTATGGGTATGCGTGTGTGTGTTTGCCTGCGGCATAATTATACCACGTGTTTTTGATAATGACACAATAATTAAGAGAGGCGTAGCGCATAGGATGTGGTAGAGACGTCACAATGTCGCATTGGCATACGACGCGTCTATCATACATATGTATGTGTATAGATATAAATATGTGTACGTACATATCGCATATCGTATCATAATAAAAAAAAAACACAAAAATTTAGCTAAGTATGCAGAAATAACAGCTACTGCTTCCATTGGCGTAGCCAGGTAGGGGCCTGAGGGCTCGAGCTCCCAACTTCCAAGCTTTACTACATATAAAAGTAAGTATCCTTCGAGAACCCTCGCCTCGCAGCTGTATTTGGTGAGGCACCCTAATGTACGTATGAATATGTGTATGTATCGTCACCCGAAATACAAAAAGACGTAGTAACATCGTAACTGAAGTGGAAAAAGCAGTGACTAAATTTTTTTTATATTTTCATAATATGATGTGGGAGTCGTAATTCGATGAAATCCATCATATCAATCAAAAATTAAATTTTTACTTTTTTATTAGTTACGACGTTTTGTATTTCAACGACGATGTTTGTTACGGCTTTTTGCATTTCAGGTGACGGTATGTAGTTCTGTATGATAGTTCTAACAAAAGTAGTACAATAAAGTGTACTATTTTTTTTCAGTGTAAAAGTTTTAAAGCCTATGCAAAGCTAAGTGGTGTGTGGCTCACAAACTGTCATTTTCCAGTTGGTCATTTCACTGGTAGATGTCGCAAAAAGCAGCTGGTGCAGGGCACACATTCAATTCTAGAGCCGTTAAATGTTTTTGCAATACTGTTGCGTAAAATATGTTTTTTAAAGCAAAACGCCTGCAACACTGCGACAAACCTAGAATTAAGTTTGAAGCAGCTAGGAATTTTTGTTGTTGTTTTGGTCAGCTGAATGCAAGCACGCTGACTGGCATTTAAGTGTGCTCTGCCCAATCCACAAGAAAAGCGGCCTCGCCATATACGCTCCAACTACCGCGGGATCAGACTTCTAAGCATAGGTACAAGGTTTTATCGAGTATATTGATTCACAATACGGATCGACAAACACCAAATCGAGTAAAAACTCTGAAACTGTCGATTTCAGGCCGCGATACTGGTAACAGAGAAAGAGGAAGACTTACAATGCGATTGAAAGACCAGCTGGAGAAAGATTTGGCTTCACTTGGCATTTCCACTTGGTACAGACTGAGAAATGACTGGCGTGCTTTGCAGGACTCGGCCAAAATTGCTTAGGGGGCTACAGTGTCAATCAAGAAGAAAAACTAAAAGTGTAATAATAGATAGGGATTAAATTTTCTTATATTTATATAATTACGAAGCTAATAGCCGAAGACAGCAGCACTCTCCCCTTACTGCTTTAACTTACCTTTTGATTCGGAAAAATTGTACTTCCGAGAACCACAATAAAAAAGCTAAATTTCAATACTTAGTTTGACTATTAAAAGATTTTATTATTTGTTTCATAGTTCAAAATCTTCATTGTTTATTTGTTCAATTAATTAAAATTTCTAATTAATAAATAATTCTTAATTTTGAGTAACTGTTATTAATTGTGTATGTAAAGTATGTACTTGTAATTGGTATTGATTTCGCAATTTTTGTATTTGTTTTTTTTTTGTTTGGTCATTTAAATGTCGCTGTTTCTGTTGTTGGTCTTGTGGTTGTTGTTGTTGCGACAGTTAAAAGTTTCATATCCTTGCCAATATGACACAAGTGACTTTTGATCGATCTATGCATGTATGTATGTATATACATATGTATGTATGTACTTGAGTGTGATTTTATGTACTTTAATCATACATTATCTAGCATATTTTGCTTGCCTCGCATTTTTAGACTTCTTATTTGTATTCACTTGTGTACGATATTCGATTTTTTGCTCTTTTGATATTGCACTTACACACACACAGTTATGTATACATAAGTATGTATGTAGTTAAATACTACATTTAGTATGTATATGTAATACCTGGTACATAAGACTAGAGGTCTGTACATATGTATGTGTATCTAAGTATATATGGATGTATGTTATTATATACGTATTAATTGTACGTAAAATACGTATTTAGTTTTTTGTTTTTTTTTTTATTTTATTTAATAAATCATTTAAAGATTTTTTGAAATTGAGAACGGTAAAATTTTCGCTGCAAGAAAATACTATATGTATGTATACCACTTTTTCGAAAATCGTATTTGAAATATACGCTGTATACTTGTGTAGGTAATTGTGTATGTTCTTTATGTAGAGTACATTTTTGCTAAATACTTTATATATGTATGTTTGTATGTATGTAGGTATCAGTAACGGAAAAAGCTTTGATTGCTCTTTGTCTTTAATTTAAGTATTTCTTTTTTGCTTATTTTGTGTACCTTAGTTGTAGAAATTTAAGATTTCCAAATTTTAAAAACGCTTCTGCTGAAATTTATGGAAATATTAAGAAAATTTATATGTAAATTTTAAAAAGTCATACTAGATAAGCCTGCAAGAATTAAATCAAAATAGTGAAAAGAGACAGAGAGAGAGAGCGCAGAAGAGGGAGTGAGTAAGAACGAAAAGCCAGCTAACAGCCTTCGTTGAAAACATTTCAATTTTGCTTTTAAATTGTTACAAGTTTTATTTATTTAACGCAATTGCATTTGAGTTATATTTTTATTTCGTTTATTTTTTTTTTTATTTTTTTTATATTAATGACTTATTGTTATTAGTTTTTCGCCCTAAAAGTAGACTATGCTTTTTCAGGCGTGTTCCAATAGCAATGCGACAACAAAATTTATTCTACACGCTTGTTGTAAGAAGGTTCTACTTTTAGGCTGCAAAAGAGCGAAAAGTAATTGAATAAGTAACGGTATATGGCTGCTTTGGTTTTGCTGTTTTTGATTGAATTCATTTCGTTTAGCATTTGGTTTTTAGTAGGTAGGGTAGTTAAATTTTTTGTTTTTATATTCATTATTGGAATTGTTTTTTTTTTTAAGTATGAAGTAAGTTCTAGTTAAGACTTCGGTTAGTTGCAAAGGCGTAAGGAAATTTTAATACTAAGTATGTAATTTGAATTTACTCTATTCTCAAGTAAGTAGTTGCCTCATTACATATTTTATTTTTTATTTTTTTAAATTGTATTTAAATTTATTTTTTAAGTTTTAATAAATTTTCTTTTTTTTTTTTTTGTTTGTTTTTTACTAAGCAATAAGTACTTCTTACGGTATTCGTTTTAAACTGTTTTACAAATCATGACTACGTATTACATATAAATATGTATTTAATTGTATGTATTTGGATAATTAATTGAAAAACTAGGGAGCATTACAAATGAGTCGATGAGATGTGGTTTTTGGGCGCGCGCCAACTGATTTCTGCGATTTAATTTTTTTTTATTTTGTTTAAATCAGCTGCATTTTCATGCTCCTCTTAATTTTTAATACACCCGCGTATGATATCAACTCATTTGTAATTAGAAATTTTTCGAAATCTTAAAATTACGCCAACTATTTTTTGTTTAATGGCTTTGGTTATGGGTTTTAAAACCATTTGTTAAAATTTATCTCTATGTAATTTTGGGTTGACCGTTTTTATTGTTCTTTTATATGCAGTTGTGCACTTGGCTTTCTGTGTTTCTATGTATGTATGTATGTATATATTTATTTACTATTTATTGCGTAAACAATTTTAATGCAAATTTAGCTTTGCTTTTGTTACTATTTTGGGTAGACTTGGTTTTTGGTTTTTGGTTTCTTTTTTGTTTTTAAAATCATGGCTAAATTTATTGAGTTCGGTTTTAATTTTCGCAGTTAAACTTATATATTTTTTATAATTTTTTTTATTTTTATTATGATTGTTAGTAGTACTTACTTTTAAAATTGAAAGCCTACATATTTTTAAGTGATTTTTATTTTCTTCGTTTTCTTTCGTTTTTTTGCATTGTTATAAGTATGTAATTTGATTTTTTAATCAAATAGTATGTCTTTCGTTTTTTGATTTGTTATGCCTTACAAATTGCAGGAATCTGAGCTAGTCTACAAATGACAAATAAAAAAACTGGATCTTGCAAAATATGGTTATAAGTACGGTGACCATATTTATGCGAGTCGAATACGGGACAAACAATAATTTTGCAAATTTTTTCCATAAAAGCTAACAGATCTTAACACCTTCTTAAATGATCTTAGATGTATGCATTAGCCCTGAAACAACATCTTTATTAGTAACATCACAAATTTGTAGGATATCTTTTCTCGAGATTTTTACTCCAAAAAACATTGTACAAAAGCTTCGTTAAATTTTAGTACGATAAAGTGCAGGTTTTAAGTAGCTAGGGCTTACCGTTAATTTTTGGAAATTTCTTGTTTTGTCGGCGGTGCTACGCATTTTTTCATACAAGCAGCAGAACGTTGCACTTGCACTTTATTATACTAAATTTTAATGAGCTACAAAACTGCAACCAAATTTTTCTCAAAGGTTCTGATTAAAAAGTTCGAAATTTCGGTGAAAATTTCCAGAATTAATTCTCATTGGTTTTGCATAAATCCGGAAATTTCGATTTACATGGTTTTTGTTAGGAAAAGAGCTTTCCTAAAAAAAGAAAAAATTATAATTATTAAAAAACAAAAGAAAAATAGCCGAACCTTTGCTAAAATGTAGAATCCTAATTTATATTTTGGTCACTGTATGTGCTCCTCGATTCGAAACACAGGCATTCAGACTGGTTCATAGGCATGCCATTTTAATGAGCTTTTAAGGCGTCGAAATACCGAACCCCGAGTACGGGACAAATACAGAACATTAAAATAAATGCAGAACATTTGGCGTACCGTATAAAATTAATTAATTGCCAGTATAATACAGGACGGATGGTCACCGTAGTTATAAGTTATAGAAGCAACAGCTCTGCAGACAACGAGAACTAAACATATACTTCCTAAAATTCCACATCCCTGGGTAGCTCACTAATTTCGTAAATAGCTTCACTAGCTTGAAAGGGTTCTACATTTTACAAACATACAGCCCAATTCTGAATATTCCCAGGGAGTTTGTTCTCCGGGAATTTGTTTCTCCCTAATAGCACGTTCCGAGAAAAGGAGGGAGGAGAAAATTCGAACTTCGCAAGAGCTGTTTGACACTTTTTTGACAGCTCAACTCCGCCATTTTATATAAAAAAATTCTCAAGGAATTTTTATTCATTATAGGACGAAAGGTAAAATAGAGAAAACGCCCAGGAAGTTTCTGTTCAAAATCGGCCTGTTAACCACGTAGAATTATTCTTGCCAACAAGTGCTACTTTGGACTGAGTAAACAATTGAGAGGCAAAGTCCCCAAGAACAGCAGTTCGCCAATTCATCAGCAAGGTTGTTGCCGATAATGCCAAGTTTGAAGCCAGTTAAGCCTGAACCTGCATACCCGAACAATTCTTGATGAAGTACCAGCGATTTCCAATACAACTACAGCAGCATGGCTAACCACTGCAGACCCCTATTTGATGCTCACGCTGTTTTCACCAATTATCCAGTCTACTACATATAATACTACTTATAAGAATTATAAAGTCTTCCGACTGAAACATTGTGGTGGCTACATAGACAGCAGAAAAGCGTCTGCAATTTACCTCCAGCAGCAGTTGCATTTCAGTATCGGCAGCAGTCGGTTTAGAAAGTTTTTACAAAGTTTCCAAATAGCGTACCCGTATCTCTCCAGCTTTCCCTTGCAGGTGCTTTATTCCTATAAGGAATATAGGTATTATTTTTCCATTTTGTACCAAATACAAAGGGTATTATTCTGATAACCTTCTAAAAGAAACCTTACTAAGAAGAAATTTGCTGGTAAAACTATTACCGTTTAGGGCCCGTCCAGGCACAGTTCTCCTACGCTGAGTTTGATTCAGGACCTGCTAAAACAGATCTCAGCGAAGAAAACTTACGCTATCAAAGAAATCATAGTTGAGTATTAAGACGGAATAAGTAAAGCGTTCCATTTTCAGACAAATATGTAGGTCCTGAAATGAAATTCCGTCAGCGTTTTTAGATAAATTATTAGAGTACGTAGTTTGGACTTATCTTTCTAATGATACAATGGCTGAATTAGCCTTTTCCTCGGACTTTATCTGGTGCCGGGAAGGTCAAAAGAACTCCCACTGCCAAAATTTAAACATCCAAACTACGACCTGTCGAATTTCTAGGCAAACTTGGTCTAAGTGGGATCGAAAAACGTCTCGAAGCTTATATTCTCCAAATAAATTGGTGCTCTAACAAGCCACAGTCTCATAGGCAAACATGCAGAACGACTCGGAGTGCTGAAGAATTTGCAAAAACTATGAGAAGGAGGAGACAGTTCTCCAAATTATCTGTAACTGTCCGGCATTATCGAGGAGTAGATTGCGCTTTCTGGGGTCTCCTCTCTTTAGTGGCATTGACAAAATGGGAGATTCAAACCCTAGGTGCCTGACGAGTTTCGTCAAGGATTGAAAATGGTTCAACAAGGAGGAGTGAAAACTCGTAGTTGGGGCATCACAACGGGCCTTCAACCACACCTACCTACCTACCTCTGGACAGTCTAGTGGCGCCACAATCTCCATTACTATATCCAACGGAGAACCGACTTCATAAAAAATAAATAAAGTAGCGCTTCATACATTTGCTAAGTGCTTGGCTGCAGGGATGGAAAATGAAATTTTCAAATTTTGAAAAATATTGTACCTATAAGTACCTGGTTTACACGTTTCACAACTCGTCAAATCTGTGAAACAGTACGCAAAAATTAGGAGATTCTTCCTTTGCAACGCCTTGCCTAATTTCGGAATCCACAGTAAACAAATTTTACATTGATATCATAGTCCATCCATCTATAATAGCCTATTTCCACCAAATGCTTAAATGCAATTAAGATCTCCGGTAAGTTCCAAGAATT
This sequence comes from Rhagoletis zephyria, assembly GCF_001687245.7. NCBI lineage: Eukaryota > Metazoa > Arthropoda > Insecta > Diptera > Tephritidae > Rhagoletis > Rhagoletis zephyria. The sequence continues at coordinate 10,857 of NW_016170083.1, forward strand.
TTAACATGGGCTGATATTTCTTAATTTTTGCTTTTTCCTTTCGTTTGCTAGTACTTATTAGGTGGAATTACCCCCTTCGAGCTGTAATCTCCTTTTTCCAATAGGCATAAACTGAAGTTAGGGATTGGTGGAAATCAACCATAAGACTTATCTGACCCTAACCGATGTACATACCAAAATAATGATTAATGAAGTTTTCCTACCGAAGAGAGGTTTAGTCGTTTATGTTTAGCTTAGCTTTCTTTTCAAAAGTTTTGGTAATACCTACTAACTAGATACACTTATTTGGAGAAATATCTCTCAGATCTGTAGGCAGATCTTTGGAAAGCCGAATGCACCCGAATTGTTGCGGGTATAAAAAATTTAAAGCTCTGGGCAACACCAAAATCTATCGCGAATGGATAACAAAAAAAAATATATATATGAAATTACGAAGTTAATTTTTTTTTAAATAACATCTTACATCTTTTACTTTCTTTATACTCACTTCGAATTTATCATTTTAGTTATGTTAAAATGTTAATTTATTTTATTTCAACGCATGCGCCGCGTAGTCTGTGCAAGTACTTATGTAAGTATGTATGTATGTGTATACATATGTATGCATGACAATTGTTTACTATTTCGATTATTTTAAAATTATTTTACCGTTTGTAGTTGTTATTATCTTCTAATTTTTGTTATACACTTTGCATTTATGTGTGTGTGTGAGTGTGTGTGTGTGTGAGTCTATTTTGTGTATTTAGCTTAAAATAATCTCTTTTCGACTGCGCACGCTTTTTCTCGGTATGTAAGTTTGCAAGAATTTCACCCTCTCGCCTGCGAATCGCTAATTAATAGATAAAACATGTATTTATAGGTATGTATGTATATGCATATAATCTAAAGTTTAATAATTCTTACGTTTTTTTTGTTTCTTTTAAATTGCTTTTTTTTTGCAGAGACTTTTACAATTGTCTTGATTTTTAATTGTTTTTTGTTTTTTTCTTTAGTGGAAGGGCTGAGTTAATAGCTAAGTTATAGTAATAATTATACAATTTTATTTTTTGCTTATAGATTTTTTATTTTTCAATTTTCGTTTGCCTAATTCAACAATTTCTTAATCGTTTCCACTAAATCGTTACGTTACGTTACGTTACTTTTGCCGACGACGCGCGCTGCAAATTTAGTTAATAATTCTCGTACCCGTATCCGTACGACAGATCGACATAGACAGACAGACAGACAATACGTTGTATCGTTCTTCAGCTTCTACTTATGGTTTTTTTTTTTAAGAGTTCTATTTGTTTCATTTTCACTACATGCGATGCGTCAATATATAATGTAAGCTTTTAGAATATTTTAGAATGGATAAAATGCAGCTATGCTGGAAGTACTAGTAAAATTTAGTATCACAGTATTTTATTATAAGATCGAATTCACATAATTTTTTCATATATGTATGTATGTATGTGTGTGTGTATGTTAAGATGCATTTATGTATGTATGTATGTATGTATTCGAGTGTATTTAAGTGAGTGCATGCGATTTGTGGAGGATGGATTAGCATAGCTGTTGTGCTGTAACCAATGTTGCCAGATTCTAAGTTTTAACTGTAAATAACAATTTGTATATAAGCGTACAGTTGTTTAAATTAGCTCCTAGTACAAATTATAGTTTTTTTTTTTTGCAAACTGTTTCTTAACAAAAATGCTTCAGAGGGTACTAAATTTGAGGTATCTATAGAACCAAATGCTCAAAAAAATTAGCAAAGAATGAAACTGCACTTCTTCAAAACAAAATATGATTTAAATGTTTCATTTTATTAAGTATGAATATTTTTAGTTAGTTAAGGGTCATTCCATGTAAAAAGAGACAACGACATAAATTTAAAAATTCCAATATTATCCTTTTCTCCTTTTTTCAGTACTAACCTATAGCTAAATGATTATACATTTTTCATTAATCTATTGAAAAATATTAAAAAAAAAAAAATATTTTTATCTCTAGAAACTTTTACTTCATAGATAAACAAAGTGACGCAAAAGTAATGTCATTATGTGAATGTGCTATAATTTTTTGGCAAGCATCGTAAAATAGCATTGTGCTTTGATATCTATGCTGTAGACAGATAGAGAATCAATTGACAATAAGCAATGGAGCGATGCACACGTGAAGAACTTGGAATTATTTTCAGTGCTGTCAGAATTTTTTCATTAATCATGCGAAATGAATTAAAAAGAGAGCAAAAAACAGCTAAATAAAATTTTTTTTTGGCTAAAAAAAGGTATAAAAGTTTTATGAAGGTTATGCTAGCCTAATTTTTTTGTGAAAAAGGAAGCGTATTGTATTTATTTTATAATACAAAAAAATCTGGAAATATTGAATTACGGCTAAAATTCATCTTTGAGTGCACAAAGATAAAATAATGGGATTTTCAGTGTCCCACCAGTCACATTCATACAAATAATAGTTACAAAGAACTTAAAAATGTATTTATATTTTTAAAAGATTTTTATACATTAGTTGTTTATCTATGCTCAAAAATATGTTTCACTGTTGTATAAGTTCCGACGCCATAGTTATACAAATGTTAATAACAATTCATCACATTTTGGAGTCAAATGTCCCACCAGTCACAATGGATTGGCCCTTAAGTACAATTAAAACGGCTTATGTTATTTTATTATTTTTAATTTTAAATATTTATTTTATTTTTATTTTTTTTAAACTCCTCATTTTTGTAGGTTACAGTTTTTTTGTCGAAAAAATACACACTTTTCCGGAAATTTAGTAAAAACAAAATCTGGCAACGCTGTCTATAGCAGAAAATGTAGTTTACTTAAGATTAATAGCGGGTTTAATGATGAGCTTCTTGCGATGCCTTTGTTGGCTCAAACGCCATAAGTACTATGTATGCATGTACATGTGTGACCTTGAAAATTTATTATTTTGTTGTTTTTCTGCTGTAAAACTTATCTGCGTATATATTGATTTAACTATTGTATGCAACTATTTATGTATAAATATTTAAATTTCTAAGTTTATTTACGTATTTTAGTGACTTACTATGCATATAACTCGTCCTACATTCTACTCATAATAGATACTAAGAATTATGTAAATGTTACGGTTTACTCGACTGCATAAAAGTGCGGTCACTGTACGTACATACATACATAGTGTGCTTTCGATGATAAATTTAAAGCTTCGCGGTTGTAAACTAAATTCAGTTTACATATATTTTTTAACGTACGAGTATGAATCAATAAGTCCGTAATTTTTTTAATATCGCTTGATGCAACTTGAAAAACTACTTTTCGGTAGACTAACTGCGAAATATATATAAACAAGCTGCACCACTAAATATAGCGAATTCATAGACTGAACGGCTAAGCCAAGGATAGTGTAAGGATAACAACAGAGCTAAAGACAAAGGCCAAGGTAAAGATGTAGCCAAAGGTGAAGACAAATATAAAAATAGGATATAGGTTATGGAGAGATGAAGATGGTCAACACAAAAAACAGAGAAAAAGAAGAAGATAAAGATAAATATAGATATATAAAGATAAGGATACAGATTAAGATCAGGTGCCGAGAACGCGCTCCGGTTTTGGTTCAAATCTACGTGAGATGTAATGTCATGAACGTTCGCACATAAGAACCAAACGGATACAAAAGTTATGAAAGCAGAACGTAAACAAAATGTGAACAAAACCAAGAAGAACAGAATGAGAACGAAAATTTCGGAAACGTTTGCAATCAGAACAAAATGAAAGCGAAAGTATTGAGAACGTTTTCAAAAAGGATTAAATAAGAACAAAAATCTGGGAACGTTCAGCTAGAGAACAAAATGAAAACCCTTAGAGAGGGGCGCCTGTGTGTTAGGATCAAAAATCGTTTCAGTGAGCAACATGATTGTTAATTCTAAGCCAGAGGAAAGCAGGATCATTTTAACTTCCAGATCGTTTATAATTAGGGTGAACTGTCCATGTATGGAACGAATTTTAATTTTCTGTGACAGAAAAGTTCGTGTCTTAAGTCTTTCGGTGACTTAGTTTGCTTAATTATCTTTACATCCGTTTTTGATTAATTCTTTAAACCATCCGAATTAATGGAACGCTATGAGAAAAATGTTGTTCTCGCTTCCGTTCTTCGCGAACAGTTCAGAGAAGATTTGTTTCCGTTTCGTTCTCGGGTCGTTGCTCTTCGAGAGAAAGTTCATTAGACTTTTGTTCCAGTTTATTTTTTGTCAGAAGAATCCGGAGACATTGTTGCCATTTTGCTCTTCTAGAAATGTTTTGTTTTTTTTAGGGACATTCTACAGGGTCTTGTTCTTATATAATTCACTTTCGGTTTTGTGAAAATAACTCCCAAAGGTTTTATTCTCATTTCGGTTTCGATTTTTAAGCATTCTTGGGAACAAAACTAGGAGAACGACTTTTAGTTTCCATCATACCTTTTGTTCTCGGTCCCTGATTAAGATAGAGAAAAATATAAGAATCGGTATTCAGAATAAAACTAAGATCATTTTACAAATAAAAATGTTTAAATTAAGATGTTTATTATGAAAAAGGAGAATACAAATAAAGATCGTGGGAAAGAATTCTTCTTCTTCATGATTGACGCTGTAATCGCCAAAGGATAACTGTGAGAAAGCGAACTCCTTTGCATTATCCGACCCGTTTCGATTGAAAATTTAAGGTGAATATTACGTCAACCTTCTGGACCGGCCCAACGACGCTTTGAAGAAAGAAGCTAACGCACTTGGCCAAAAGTAAAATAGATCTATTCCACAATTACTATGAACGGTCGCGCATGTGCGTATCCCAGAAGATAATTTATGTAGATAGTAAGTTTTCTTAAGTGAAGTCATTGTGAGAGGTTTAACCACTTCGTCTTCTTATTTGGCACTACAACTGTTTGTCGGTTTGGGTCAAGACCGCTCTCAAGAGGGCTTTTGGCAGAGCTTTAAGCTATTGAAATTATCTACTGGGATACAAAGGGCCGTTTCCACAATCATGGGTAAAATGCTACGAGACTGCTTCACATTGCTGCTTTGCTCACTTGCTGCTTTTGTGCTTTGGCAGGGGCGATACGACAGCTAGAACGCGAAATGACTATATTAACCCAAAATACAAACTTTTTACTTTTATAAACTGCGATAATTTTTATTTGTTAAGCTCGAGGGCCAGAAAATCCATACCACTCAGGTTTTAGTTTATTTATTTTTGTGTCGACCGGGCACAATTAACAGTTCCTGAAGATGACCTCAGATTTCGGTCGAAATATAAATAAATAAACGAAGCTGCAGTTATAACTTAGAGGTGGTGGGGGTTTGGCGAAGCGTTTGTACCTAAAGTAAAGCATTACACAAATCGCACGTCGTCTTCAAAATAGTCACAACTCAAAATTTGGCATTTTTGAAATTTTGCTCTAAAAATGTACACAAAGCTTTTATTTACCTTTTAGCAAAAGCTAGAGCAAATTTTTGTTATAATTCGTTAAAAAAAAAA
>NW_016170084.1:0-16351 GCF_001687245.7 Rhagoletis zephyria
GAGGAAGCAGAATGTTGCGTAAACTTCTGCCACAACTAAACAACAACAAACACAGCGTGTCACATTATCGTAGCTGGATTTTTCTCTTTGCACAAAATTCTTTTCAAAATATTAACACACATTTTCGTGACACTTTCACACAGCTTCTTATTATTTTTATTGCTTCATTTTTGTTTTTCACTCAACAATTGCATTGCACTGCCGCAAAAAAAACCAAAAACCAAAACACAAAGTGCAGCGGAAAACTTCACTTTGGCTGCATAAAAATGAAGTTGGCACAACATAAAAACCAATGCCAAGGCAACACGCGAGCCCAGCGCGAGCAAGTTTAGCGTCGCTTGTCGGCTACTGTTGGCTGTTCTACGTGGCGTATGAGTGTTACGAATTTGGACTTTGTGTTGGATGGATGCGTGGTATATTTGCGCGTGTTGGTGGTATTAGTGTTATGTATTTCTGTAATGGTGGTGGTGGTGCTGCTGCTGCTGTTGCACGCTGCTACAGCTGTTTCGCGAACGCGTAACGGCCGCTTTTTCGGTCAGTAGGCAACAACTAACGGTAAACAACTGAAACCATCGATCATCAAATAATGCGTCGAAGCCAAAAATGCGATACCGAGACATATACATATGTATGTAAATGTATGTGTGTGGAGATAACTAAAGCGAAACGAAGGCAACAGTAATAGCAGCANCCATCAAATAATGCGTCGAAGCCAAAAATGCGATGCCGAGACATATACATATGTAAATGTATGTGTGTGGAGATAACTAAAGCGAAACGAAGGCAACAGTAATAGCAGCAGCAACAACAACTGCAACTAGTTTATAGATAATACCAATAAAGAGCATACATATTCATGCAGAGAATGGCGATGGCAACAGCAACAACAAGTGTGCTTGGTGTTCGTCAGGACTCGAACGAAGAAGCCGATGCCGAAGCCGAAGCTAAGTGTATACCAATACAACAACTGCAAAAGTTACTATGCCGAAGTAAAGGATAGAAGGAGCGAGGAAGAAGAAGAAGCAGTTGTATTGACAAATGAGTGCTCGGAGAACGTAGCAAATCGTATAGATATGTACTAACACCATTACAGTACAGCAACAATAAAAACCAACACAACAGACANCTAAGTGTATACCAATACAACAACTGCAAAAGTTACTATGCCGAGGTAAAGGATAGAAGGAGCGAGGAAAAAGAAGAAGCAGTTGTATTGACAAATGAGTGCTCGGAGAACGTAGCAAATCGTATAGATATGTACTAACACCATTACAGTACAGCAACAATAAAAACCAACACAACAGACAGCATACATACATATATGTACATATAACGGCAAATTTAAAGCATGTGAGTGAATCCCGCTAAACAATGCTCTTGAAATGCAGAGCTAGCGGGAAATTTATTGCCCGTTTGGTTTAAAGCTTTGTTAAAGGCAATACTGTGTTAACGAACGAAAGCTNATGTACTAACACCATTACAGTACAGCAACAATAAAAACCAACACAACAGACAACATACATATAACGGCAAATTGAAAGCATGTGAGTGAATCCCGCTAAACAATGCTCTTGAAATGCAGAGCTAGCNGCATACATACATATATGTACATATAACGGCAAATTTAAAGCATGTGAGTGAATCCCGCTAAACAATGCTCTTGAAATGCAGAGCTAGCGGGAAATTTATTGCCCGTTTGGTTTAAAGCTTTGTTAAAGGCAATACTGTGTTAACGAACGAAAGCTCGCATAAATATACATTCATGCATATGTATGTGGCCAAAAAGCTAAGTCCCAATTAGTTCGAATCTCGAATAAAGCTGGAGCTTTTTCGCAAGTGCTTTCGATTGGTGGCAGAAAAAACAAATGCAGTAGAAAAAATTGTACAGGCAGCAACCGCAAACAGTCGATGTAAATTTTATGGAAATCGAAAATGGGTAATTCAGCCAACAAAAAAAAAAACATATATTTTTACTTAAGATATACACGGTTGACTTTTGTATATAAAATTTACAACTGCGTTCAAAAAAGTAGTAGTCGCGCCGGATCATTCCTTTGTAACTGGAAAATCAGGTGCATAAAGTTTGCATATAAATTGGTTATGCAAACGACTTTCTAGATATTTTTGGGAGTATTTAAGGTTTCATATATTTAAAAAAACTACTTTCGTGTTAAAAAATCACATCTTCGTTTTTCTTTTTAATGTCAGATGAAGCCCAAATAACTTTTTTTCCATTTCTTTGCTAAAAAAAAAAAATTTTCAACAAAATTCGAAATGGAGTCACATAAAAATTGCCAAGCCGTCTCGTCATACTGTTAGCCGGGTTTGGAAAACTTTAATGAGAATCTAAACAATGGTTGAGAGGGAGGATCTGGTAGAAAATGCTTATCAAGGACCTTCCCGGAAAAAATCCAAATATATCGGGCTCAAAAATGCGGTTACTCTAAATCATTTGTATCCAACTTATTTTGGCCTAATCTGGCATCATGCTACTATGGAAAAAAAACCATGGGGCGGTACAGAGACAATAATATCAATATTGTACCTAGAGATGCGAATGCACCAAACTGGCTATAAGTAGCTAAGACCAGTGGAACGCTATTGGGCTCTAATTAAGCGGAAAGTGAAGGCGACGAAAGGTGTATCGAAGAACATACATAAGAGAATTTAAAATTAAGTGGACTGCAGCTTCCAAAAACATTCATGGAGGAGGGAATTTTTGATACAGATATAGTATTTTGATTTTTCTATGTACAGCTTTTTCGTGCGCACTCCTTATGTAGTAGTTGGGATCCTGATAGCGTTCAATAGAAACTCATTTCTCTTTCCGAATTTTAGATACTTGTTGATTATAATTTTTAGTAATTGTAAAGTAGTTATAGCTTGGGCGGTGTTTAGCTGAGGGAGAGTGGGAGATCAGGTTTGGAATTGGGATCAAGATAAATAGAGGAGGTACATCAACTCAACTGCGAACGGAGTTATGTAAACAATTACACTAAATCTCATTGAACTGGGCGTATGTGTACCATACTAGAAAAAGAGTTCGCCATACACCTTCGAATCGGAAGTATTTTTACAAGGTAATTTTGAAAAAAAATAAAAATTGATCGAACTTTGGGGTCGCCTCTTTACATTACCTGTCATATCTTCAGCATTTACAGTCGGATTTTAAAGTATGATTTTCTTCTTCCAAAGTTCATTGGCCTCAAGTACAAATTTTGATGAGGAAGTATTTTGATTATTCCACTAGAACTATTTGCAAATATACTTTAGACTGAAGGGGGAAATTTTTTTGTTTGCTTGTAAGGTGGTATGGTCTAATGTACATATGTATGTAAATGGTATTTATCAAAGAAATAAGTCAATAACGCCGTACTATGCCAAAGCCATTAATAAAATGTGTTTGCTTTGGAAATTAGCACAATTTCAAGAAGCTTATTCCGAAACTATCCTCCACTAGAAATTCATCAACTTTTTATATTAATTTGCTCGGCTTGAACTTATGTATAACATAAATGTGTGTATTCATCATATATGTATGTATGTATGTGTATACATACGTATTTTGATTCGAATTAAACGAACTTCTAAAATTCAGATGTTCTCTTTTTAACACGTTAATACAGTGTCGATAATGCAGTGCGAGTGAGCTTTCGCTAGCATGTTTGCTGCTTCATTCATTTCAATTAGGGTTGTGCGATTATTCGATTACTCGAGCAAGTTAGTTAATCAATTATTCGGTTNATCATAAATATACATGCATGCATATGTATATGGCCAAAAAGCCAAGTCCCAATTAGTTCGAATCTCGAATAAAGCTAGAGCTTTTTCGCAAGTGCTTTCGATTGGTGGCAGAAAAAAGAAATGCAGCCAACAAAAAAAACATATATTTTTTTACTTAAGATATACACGGTTGACTTTTGTATATAAAATTTGCAACTGCGTTCAAAAAAGTAGTAGTCCCGCCGGATCATTCCTTTGTAACTGGAAAATCAGGTGCATAAAGTTTGCATATAAACTGGTTATGCAAACGACTTTCTAGATATTTTTGGGAGTATTTAAGGTTTCATATATTTCAAAAAACTACTTTCGTGTTAAAAAATCACATCTTCGTTTTTCTTTTTAATGTCAGCTGAAGCCCAAATAACTTTTTTCATTTCTTTGCTAAAAAAAAGTTTTTCAACAAAATTCGAAATTCGAATTGCCAAGCCGTCTCATCATACTGTTAGCCGGGTTTGGAAAACTTTAATGAGAATCTAAACAATGGTTGAGAGGGCGGATCTGGTAGAAAATGCTTATCAAGGACCTTCCCGGAAAAAATCCAAATATAACGGGCTCAAAAATGCGGTTACTCTAAATCATTTGTATCCAACTTATTTTGGCCTAATCTGGCATCATGCTACTATGGAAAAAAAAACCATGGGGTGGTATACAGACAATAATATCAACATTGTACCTGCAGACGCGAATGCGCCAAACTGGCTGTAAGTAGCTAAGACCAGTGGAACGCTATTGGGCTCTAATTAAGCGGAAAGTGAAGGCGACGAAAGGTGTATCGAAGGGCATACATAAGAGAATTTAAAATTAAGTGGACTGCAGCTTCCAAAAACATTCATGGAGGAGGGAATTCCTAAAAAGTTCAAAACTATCTTATAAGCAAAAACCTAAAATGCGTAGAAATGCGTAGTATTTTAATTTTTTTTTATGTTACAGCTTTTTCGTGCGCACTCCTTATGTAATAGCTAGGATCCTGATAGGGTCCAATAAAAACTTGTTTCAAACTGTACCTTGGGCAGTGTTTAGCTACGGGAGAGTGGGAGATCAAGATAAATGAACGAGGTAGGGATTACCTTTTTTACGAATATTTATCGGGCGCAATGAGCTCATGTGGTTGAGAGGCAGACTTCAATTCAACGTGAACGTGCGTGTGAACGGAGATATGTAAACAATTACACTAAATACTCAAGTCTAATGTCGTTATTGGTGCTTAAATGCCATATTAGATCCTTTATTTTATCGAATATTTCACTTAACCTACTATGAATCGTTTTGAAGCAATTAAAAAATTGAACTGAGAAAAAGAGTTCGCCATACACCTTCGAATCTGAAGTATTTTTGCAAGGAAATTTTGAACAAAAAAAGCCGAACGTAGGGGTCGCCTCTTACATTGTTCGTCATATCTTCATCTTTACAGTCGGATGTTAAAGTATGATACATCGATGTTCTTGTCTCGAGGAAGCAGTTTTCTTGTTCCAAAGTTCCTTGACCTGAAGTAACCCGTCCTAGTACTTACCAACCAGATCTCAGTTCTTATCACCCTGACGTACCACCATAATGCCCATAAATTAAAGCTCACCAAATTTTATTACAAATTTTGATAAGGAAGTATTTTTTTGGATTATTCCAGTGGAACTTTTTGAAAATATAGGTGATATGGTCTAATGTACATATGTATGTAAATGGCATTTATCAACGAAATAAGTCAATAACCCCGTACTATGCCAAAGCCATTAATAAAATGTGTTTGCTTTGGAAATTAGCACAATTTCAAGAAGTTTATTCAGAAACTATCCTCCTTTAGAAATGCATCAACTTTTTATATTAATTTGCTCGGCTTGAACTTATGTATAATATAAATGTGTGTATTCATAAATATGTAGATATGTGTATTAGGGTGGTCCCCCTAGGATTATTCTATACCGAAAAAAGTATACTTCTTTTTTTTATCAAAAAATATTTAGAGGTCGCTCAAGCGCCCAAAGTTTTCCATATAATTTATATGGTGAAAAAACAACTTTTTGTAGAAATGGTATAGAATAGTTAAAAATCAATATTTTTCTACCAGAAAACTCTGTTTATCTGCAGGAGATTCCCAATAATAATACCCAATTGTTTATTTAACCATTTTTTCATCGTAACTATAATTTATAGGTCCGCCAAAACCCCCGCAAAATGCAATGGGGCGACCTATAAAAAATCGTTAGTATTAAAAAATGGTTAAATAAACAATTGGGTATTATTATTAAAAGTATTCCGAAGAGAACCAGAGTTTTCCGATCGAAAAAATATAAATTTTCAAGAATTCTATACCATTTCTACGAAATTTTTTTATTTTTCCCATATAAAAATACATGGAAAACTTTGAGCACTTTGAGCGACCTCTTAATATTTTTTGATTTCCAAATAAAAAAAAAATAGGGGTATACTTTTTTCGATATAGAACAATCCTAGGGGTGAGAGCATTACAATTCCGACTTTGCGGTTTTTGGACCACCCTAGTGTGTATACATACGTATTTTGATTCGAATTAAACGAACTTCTAGAATTCAGATGTTCTCTTTACAACACGTTAACTCAGAGACGATAATGCAGTGCGAGTGAGCTTTCGCCAGCATGTTTGCTGCTTCATTCTTTTCTATAGTTTGGAACTTCTTGTTTTTCATGGAGAAACTGGCGCGAGTTTTTGTATTTCAAATTTGTAAAAGCAATTAGTTACAATTAGGTGATGTGTTAAAAATATAACAATCAAAGTACCTACATAGATGTATATACATATCTACATATGAATATGTATGTATGTATGTATATGAGGTGCAACATAGAATGTATCTATAAAAATGTGATAGGTAAGTGATAGGTTGTGGGTATGTATGATCTCAAAAGCGGCTAAAAATATGGCATGCAAGTGTAATCGAGAAGTTATTTTTAGAATATTTCATTTCGGTGAAGAAAACTTTTTGTTGCAACATTTCACAGACAAAAGGTCTCCACATGTGTGTGTATTCTATGCTTTCTTTTAGTTATGACACAAGAGATAAGAAACTTGAAGGCAGCTATTCCAAAGTTTTAAAAATATATATGGATACATACGTACGTACGTATGTATTTAAAACAAACAAACATAGAAGAGAAGAACAACCGTATCTAGCTCAGGTTTTTGTGCAGAGGTGGCAAATTCATGTTACCGTTCCCAGGGCTAGGCCTCCATCGATTCAATGTATTAACTACGTCACCTCATACGACACAGATTTTAAAATATTATGAAAAATACATATATGTATGTAGCATACTTACAGCGAACCCCAATTGAATATTATGCATATCAGACACTCACCTGAAAAAATTAACAAATAATATTGATTAGAAATTACGTAAAAATATGTATCAGATTAAAATGTTAAATAGTTTAGATAAATATGTATTAAATTTCGTTTACATTTCTGTTATTAATTTTCGAAAGGATGATCCAAATACATAGTTTCGTGGCGTATTTAAGTTTCCGTCCCGTACGAAATAAATGTGAACTACTTGCATGGATTCTTTCCAAGGAAATATTTACAATGATTTATCGAGCAAAGTGGAGAGTCGCCCGGGCGCGCTATTTAGAGGTCATTCCTAAAAAAATCGCTTAACGCCTCTACTAGTCCTAGAAGATAACAGTATGAAAATAAAATATATACATGCATACATCACTGAAATGGTTGGAGTATCATCTACGGAAATACTATAACATCGATTTCATCCATCATCATGGAAAATGCCTGAAAGACATACATACATATCTACGTATGTATATGGGGCGTTCCATACCAAAACAGACGGGGTTCACAGTTCATGTGTTTGATATGTTTCAAATTTTTAGGGTTGATGCATAAACATAAATAATAAATAAGTATGAAATTTGAGCTTGATTGATACATTTTTAAAAACTTTACAGCACAAAAACAAAAACAAATCGATTTAATAATAATAATAATAATAGATTGGCGCTTACACATATGTTAGTGTTTGGCCGAGCTTCTCCTCCAACTTGTGGCGGGCGCCTTGATATTGTCACATAAAGCGGAGGGACCTACAGTTTTACGCCGACTCCGAACGGCGATTTAATAGTTTTCCCAATATCTCGAGAAACGGGCGAGGAAAAAATTAAAAAAAAATCATGCATACGCTCATCAAAATTCTCTATAAAAGAAAATATTTAAACATTTTTTTTATTTTTTAATTTTTCACATAAAAATCTTTTGATAAAAAAAAAGTTTTTGAAAATATGCCATCTCAAAAAAAAAAATGAAAAAATCACAATGGTAGCTCTGAGTGTTGCGGAATTTTTAGGTATAGTATTACGGGGTGCACTACAATAATTTGAGTTATGAATTTTTGATTACACCGAAGTTGAGTAAAATGAGTACATTACAAATATAAAAATTTTTTAATTTTATTTTTTTAGAATATGCAGTTTTGCAGCACAAAAACAAAAACAAATCGATTTAATAGTTTTCCCAATATCTCGAGAAACGGGCGAGGAAAAAATTAAAAAAAAAATCATGCATACGCTCATCAAAATTCTCTATAAAAGAAAATATTTAAACATTTTTTTTATTTTTTAATTTTTCACATAAAAATCTTTTGATAAAAAAAAAGTTTTTGAAAATATGCCATCTCAAAAAAAAAAATGAAAAAATCACAATGGTAGCTCTGAGTGTTGCGGAATTTTTAGGTATAGTATTACGGGGTGCACTACAATAATTTGAGTTATGAATTTTTGATTACACCGAAGTTGAGTAAAATGAGTACATTACAAATATAAAAATTTTTTAATTTTATTTTTTTAGAATATGCAGTTTTGCAGCACAAAAACAAAAACAAATCGATTTAATAGTTTTCCCAATATCTCGAGAAACGGGCGAGGAAAAAATTAAAAAAAAAATCATGCATACGCTCATCAAAATTCTCTATAAAAGAAAATATTTAAACATTTTTTTTATTTTTTAATTTTTCACATAAAAATCTTTTGATAAAAAAAAATAGTTTTTGAAAATATGCCATCTCAAAAAAAAAAATGAAAAAATCACAATGGTAGCTCTGAGTGTTGCGGAATTTTTAGGTATAGTATTACGGGGTGCACTACAATAATTTGAGTTATGAATTTTTGATTACACCGAAGTTGAGTAAAATGAGTACATTACAAATATAAAAATTTGTTAATTTTATTTTTTTAGAATATGCAGTTTTGTAGCCCATTAAATTTTAAAGTGCAAGTCTTAAAAGATTGCAAAACTAGCGTTAATTTTTCTTTTAAATTTTTTTGAAAAAAGTTTTGCGCATTTTCATCCAAAAGAAAAAAGTGCAAAAAGCCGTCTGCATAAAAAATATTAAAAATTAACGAAATTTTGCAGTAGCTTAAAACTTGCACTTTATTATACTAAAATGGGCTACAAAACTGCATACTCAAAAAAATTCTAAAAAAAAATTTTTTAAAATTTGTAAATTTGTAATGTTCTCATTTTACTCAACTTCGGGGTAAACAAAAATTCATAACTCAAATTATTGTAGAGTTCACCCCGAAATACTATACTTAAATATCGCGCAACACCCAGAGCTACCATTGTGATTTTTTTTCAATTTTTGTTGAGATGGCATATTTTCAAAAACTAATTTTTTTATCAAAAAATTTTTATGTGAAAAAATTTTTCAAGAAAAAAAATTTTAAAAAATATTTATTTTCATAGAGAAATTTGATGTGTGTATGTGTGATTTTTTTGAACGACCTCTAAATATTTTTTTATTCTAAAATAAAAAAGCAGTGTATATTTTTGCGGTATAGAACAATCCTAGGGGGTAAGAGCGTGAAAATTCCGACTGGACTTTTTTTTGGACCACCGTAAGTTACATACGGTGTATCTATGTATGTTTCGGTCATATCAAAAGCGAACGGAAAGGGAGTTGTGTTCCATCATCGCAAAGCCAGGCCGGCCACACAGATATTTGATGACTCGTAACAAATTGACGAAGTACGTTGGGAAGTTTAAAGCGTTCCGCAGTATAGCCGGGATATGGCACCGTCTGACTTCCAATAGCTTTAGTCTCTGTTAAACTATCTTAATGGTATAAAAAATTTACCGACCGAAGAGCCGCTGAAAATCACTTGTCCAAGTTTTTCGCCGATAAACCGCAGAAGTTCTACACCGATAGAATAGATAGAGAAGCTACCAGAAAAATGGCAAAGTTTAATAGATTATAATGGTCAAGATACACATGTATATGTATATAATTATTTAAAAAAAAAATATTAAAAAATGTGCCCAAAAATTCACAGAGACTTTAATATGATCCAGTATATGAAAAACGGCGCCTATTTTGCAAAACGCCAAAAGATTTTTCAAAAAGCTGAATGCCTGTCATCGAAAGCGAAAGTATATTTGTTTTCACGTATTTTCGCTATTTGCCAGCGATTAAGCACAGCTGTCGTAATCGCGCTGTTCGTTTTTTTTTAAGAAAACACAACAAAAGCTGTGCATTGATAAGAGAAATATTATTGTTTTCTTTATCCACTGTACACAAATGGTGTTGATTTAGTTACTAAAATAAAAAATATCGTAAAAACCAAATAAAGATAAAAAACAAAAGGCCGCTACCATTTTTTTTTTTTGTATTGTACTTATTTTTAAGCCTAAGCAAATAGTTACTTGCACCTGAAGTGTTTTTACGAGTAAATATTGTGTCAATACACTAGGTGACAAATGAAAGTGTACACCTTGTTTTAATATAATATTCACAATTATTTTCATTATTTATTTATTTATTTACGTTCATTCTATAACATAAACCATATCAATCAAAGTGACACACTTTATATAAAGTTCACAAAAATTCAATAAATTTCATCCAAGTGCAAGGTTTAACCGGCTACAAAATCGCGTTGATTTTTGAGAATTTTGTTTTTTGTTTTTAGACGATATAAGCATGAATTTCTTGTGAAATAGAATGCTGGAATGCGCCAGTTTTTGTAAATTGCACTTGTTATATAAAAAAAGCAGTCGCCAAAAAAAAATCTCAAAAATCCTTTACTTTATATAAAGTGTGAAATTTTTATTCCTATGGTTTATATTATAGAATGAACTATAAATTCATAAATAAATAAGGCAAAAATTGTTTCATAAAAATAATTGTGAATATTATATTAGAACAAGGTGTACACTTGCATTTGTCGCCTGGTGTAGGTATGTAGGCATGTCGTCTTCACGCCGCCATTAACGATTATCCAAATGACAATAGTGACATTTCAATAGCGCATGTCGGTTACTGATAAGTTGTAGTAGAATAAAACAATGAGTAGCGAAACGGTGTGAGGTAATTATTCTTTATTGTTAAACAAATTATTGCAACAATTCAACGCTTTCATAAAGATACAATTATATATGCACCCAGATAAATTTGAAGAAATAAGACAAGTTAATCTCAGGGGATTTCTTTTCACTAAAAGCTTAAATGGCCCACAGTAATCCTTCTTTATAGTCCTTCTGAATGGTCTATATTGAGAGCATTCTGTATGCGTTGCATAACAGGCAATACCTTACAGGCCTTTTCAAAGTTAGTCAGTCGGAACGTGAGAGAAACATCCAGCATTTCAGAGAATAGTCCCAAATTTGTTACTGCTTCCAAGCCATCTGCTTATGGGGTCAGATACTCCAGCATTTTTCAGCAATATTTAATCAGAAAAATCCGAATTTTGTTTTGATATGTATTTTATAGTTTTTATGCGTATAAATATTACATTTTTTGATCAGAAATAGTCACAATTATCAAACAAATCGTACCGATTTCAAATCGTACGATTCGCAGAACAGGCCGTAATATGAGCCTTTGAGTTGTAATCTCCTTTTTCTAATAGGTATAAACTGCAATTAAGGCTTGGTGGAAATGAACTATTACTTACTTTGGTTTATTATTATTTTTTAATCAACTGTTTGAATTATAAGTGAAATTGATTAAAAAATTCTTAAACTCAAAGCCCTTAAAACCAACCAAGCTTTCGATCTGGCATCTTGCAGTGGTGGCCACATCGTATCGTCATCAACCTTAGATAGAGATTAGAAAGAAATGCTGCAATAAATATCCTCAAGCAAACCCCACGCAACCGTACATACATCTGTACATATCTAAGTCAACGATCACCGGCGGCTTTCACACGCTAACAACGCATTCGCGGCATTTGACTGGATGACAAAAGACAAATGTATGAACATAGTTTGCTCTCCGCAAAGCCCCTTGAAAGGCATTAATAAATGAAATACAATAGCAAAAATTGTTTACGTATTTGCCACCAATGTGGTGGCGAATATATTGCAAAAAAATATATGTACATATATACATACATACATATGTACACCTATTCCCAACTGCCGGTACATTCATTATGCGACAGCAATATTGGCAAGGCTGCTGCGGCATTACTACTGCAGTTGTGACACCAAAAAATTTAATTACATTTAACTTTTTTTATTTCATTTTGCAGGCAAAAAAATAGCAAACAACACATTTTCTGTGTGGTCACCCCAATTTCGGTTGAGCTCGCATCAACAACAAAAAACAAAAAACTACCGGGCGCAAAAACGCAGCAAAAGCGTGTGAATGCAGCGCTGTGTAGTGCCTTAAAGAGAACTAACTGCTCTTGCTCTCACTCTATTTGAATTAAAATTGCATGTTATATAAATTTATATGCTGAAAAACAAAAGATGACAACTGTTGGATGATAAGCGCAATTTGCGAATGCAACAATGCGAATTAGTCGGTACAACTTATTAATGGATTTCGAGGCAAAGTAGTTAATGCAGCGTAAACAACAACAGCAGCATCCGTAATTTTCGAAGCATTGCGACGACTCTGCGACTTTTGAGACGCGAGGCCTCTGTGGAATTTTCGCAATGCAGCTGTTCGCGGGCAAAGTGAAAAGAAAAATGGAATGCGGAATATAATTTATTTATACATATAAATTTATGCATTACACAAAATAAGCCGGGCTTTTTAAGTAGTCGGTACATTTGCTGGCAGATGTTAAACACATTTATTATATCGCACGCCTAGATCTAAAGTGCGATCAACTCAAAAAAAAAAAAATTAGGGTGATTTTTTTGCATAAATCAATTCATAGGGCTTACATCCAATTAATGCAAATATTTTTTTCTTCATGATTATATACACTAACTAAAAAACTGCTTTATACCTGTTTTTGTATTAACTGCGTTGAATCTGTACGATATTATTAAATTCATAGCTGCAAAAATTTCCCACAGAGAGCAGATATTAATATACTTCGTGTAGTGGAAATGCATTTGTATGTAATATAGTATCATATCAACAACTAAAATACATACAGATTTCGTTAGCTATGCGAAAAATGCTTGGATTTTAGTAAATTCTTCATCAAGGTGTAATTATAAATAATTTAATACTGACTCATTCGCATTAACATCATAAATAATGCAGGCCTGTACATCAGGCCGGGTCGAAATTTTTATTTTCCTTAAATGTTTTTTTAATAGTGGAAAGATATTGTTTAAAGAGGTATATTAAAAGTCTGTAAATAATTTTGGGTATAACAGTCCACGCGCAAATGCTGTAATAAATTCAGAAATTGAAATCACATCGTCACAATAGACCATTTATTATTTATTTTATGGTAGGAGAGCTTTTCAAGCAATATCTTCTATATCTTTTCGATTTAAGTGGTTGAAAAGTAATAAATATCAAAATCCCGGCATTGTGCTAACGACATCTCGAAAATCTCGGGATCGTAAAAAGCGAAAAAATTAACAACCCTAGTATGTACATATACTTATGTGTATGTAGTAAATGAGTAAAATTATTAACCACACTTTCATTTGAAAGAATTTTTTTCGACCAGTAGTATTTTAATGCAATTTAAGATAAATGAAATTTTGCAATAGCATTCGATTTAATTCTTCTATCTATTAAAAAGCGCTAAATCAATAAATATGTAATTGAAAATACTGTAATAATAATACAAATCAAAAACTATAAATGCAAAATAAAACAAACAAAATCACTTTTCGCCGCTTAACTGCCAGTCAGCATACGATTCGGACAAAAAGTTGACATTATTCATTGCCAAGTAGAAAATTTTTATTGGAGATATTTTGCTAAATGGCACAGGGCCGAGACAAACAAGCGCAGACCAAAAAATATTTATTAATGTATATGTATGTAAATTTGTGTATTTTACTAAACATTAGCATGTGTCTATGTAAACAAGTGTGCGCGCTTAATGCATGATATGAAGCGAAAATCAAGTATGTATAAACACGAAAATTTGCAAATGCCAACCTAATACCCAACTATGTGCCAACAATGTATTACGACTCACCAGCCAACCAGCCGGCCGGTTACACGCTGACAAGCGCCATCAAAATTTTTGGCACGCACCATCGCATGCCTGTGTGATGAGTATGAATGTGCTAGAGGAAAGTGTTAGAGATGGGTAAGATGTATTTATTAATTATTCAGTAGCGATGAGAAAACAAAGCATAAAAGAACACACAAAGCAGCTACTTAATTGTTAATGTATGGTGTTGCACTGCAAAGAGTGCCTAACGATTTAAAATAAATTTTGAGCATGGGCTTTAACCTAAATATGTATCTATAAATCGAGTCTAAACCAGAGTTCGAATGAAAGTTTGCCTTATTCGTAAATAATAAGTAAATAATTTAATTTATTCAGAAAAAAATTTCGAATGACGGATAAATTTAATATTCTTGCATGATTCCATAATATAAGGTTATGTAATTTGTGACAGCTCAAATCTGACACTCCTTTATCCAGATTTGTATTTTGGAATTAAAAAAAAGTACGCATAGTACTTTGCAATAACGGCACAATTCAAAATTGAAGAAATAAAAACTGTGCCTACTTTTAAGTGGCTCATGTCTCTAATTCTTGTACAACAAGTACAATGTTCAGTGAGACTTAAAACAGAACGAATCAGCATTAAATCAGGCAGCCATTTATATCAGGCCAACTTCCACGCAGACAGAAGCCAAACTAGCCGCACAAAATAATTACGCCGCTACACCCACCAAATAAAATTTATTCAGCTGCTTTGTTATGGTAAATATTTCCGCGGAGCTCAACTAATAGGCCATCTAAAACAACATGTGCCGGACACAAAATTTGTTGATGTGTATTTGTACATTTAGCATACATTAGGCTGCATCACTCTCCACAAAATTTATTATATTTATATTAAGACTTACGCCAAAATATTTCGGAAAAATTTTATAATTTACGTCAGCTGGACCGATTTGATTTGTACTCCTAAAAATCCAGTTTTTTATAACTAAAATTAGTTTAAAAAATATTTTCCCAAAAAATTACCTTAGATTATAAGCTTAAAAGGTCTGCAGAAAAATATTTACAAAATTGTATCAACCGAATCAAAATAATACGATTTTTGAGGTTTTTTCAAATCGGTCCAATTCACGTAAATGTTAATATTTTTCCTAAATATTTTTGCACTCTAACATACATACATACATACATACATACACATGCATATATATATAAAGTACTAAACATCACAATTTAAATAAATGGAACATCAAAGAAACAGTAACGTGGCGTTGGGCGTATTTAAACAAAAGCTAACGGTGCCAGTGGTCATTGACACGCTTCGCAAACCTTTTTGGTTTGATGTCGCCCACATATTAAACATATATAGATACATATGACCATAGGTATGTATAATTAAATAAAAACACTTAAGTGCCCGTGGTTTTAAGGCCACAAAAAAATTTATGTACTTTGCAAATGACAGCAATTATACGCACAATGATTTTAGTAACTGTTTACGCACACCATCACAATCATTATTCCCGTGCCATACATGTGAATACGAAAATTTCATTATCAGAGTCACAGCCGGGTCACTGGCAGACTGGCGAACATTTGGCAGCCCGCCGCCACTAACTACCGACAATGGCTGACCATTCATGCATTCAACAAATTTTGTATACTATGGAGGGACATACATACGTATTGATACTAGGGATGCCAAAGTATGAGGAAAATTGTGATCCCGGGATTTCGGGATATTTTAAGTAAAAATTTAATATCTGAAAGCATTTAAAAAATATCGAATCCCGGTGATTCGTTGGAGTTTTGCTTTGCTTTGAAACATGCAAAGTGTTGTATTCAAAGTTTTGCAAAATACTTGAAGAAAATGACTATAAGAAGTTTTTTCCTCTCCTGTCCAATTTTTAAATTTATTAAATCAGACAAATTTTAAAGTAAAACGTTTTTTAAATTGTATTTAAAGAACCATGTGATTGAGGAAGGTATACAACACAAATAACAATGTAAATGCCAGGTCCTTTTGAAAGTAATGATCAATAAAACAAAAATATGCAAACAAAATTCTCTAAACATGTTTATTCTACTCTATAAAAAAATGGAGAATGGCGAGAATTTTTAGCCTTTTTTGGCAATTTATTCTAAATTTCGGTGGCGTACGAGTCAAACGGATCTCAGAATCGGATTCAGCGGGTCGAAATACAT
>NW_016170085.1:0-16349 GCF_001687245.7 Rhagoletis zephyria
CCCCTCCCCCCAACGACCCAAAACGTTTCTCTCTTTTCCTCTCGAAGGCTTGATAGTCTAATATAAAGTATTGGAATTACCCACCTAATCTTCCTCTTGACAGCTGATAAAAAAGGGAACAGTTGAGATTCCTTGTCCTACCGCGTGAATACCAATCGAAAAATGGCCTGTCGGCCTAGCCATCACTAGCGTGAGGTAAGCCTTTGTAAGCACAAGGAGCTCCAGGAAGGATCTGACGTTTACGCATGTTCTAGCATAAGCCCAGCGCTCGCTTTCTTGCCAGGTCATCAGCCATAAAGTTTCCCGCGATGTCACTGTGGCCCGACACCAAAACTAGCCTTATTAAGAAATACTCCGACGTGATTGATGGAGAGGTCAGACATGCCCTCCAAAACCTCAGAGTATCCAGTTCGTGCTGGGAAAAGTCTGCCTGCAATATCCACAGGTGCACTATTCAACAAGACGTTAAGCGCCAGTATAGCTGTAGTTCTTAATTCCCCATTAATGTCGATTAGGAATATCCGCTGTACACGCTCCAGTTGATTTGGAAGTGTATCCTTCTGTAGTGGGGGTTCCACGAGACAAGGGCTCCGTAGAAAAAGATAGGATGAACTATGGATTTATAGAGCAAACGAATTACTTTGGGCGAGAGACCCAACCTCATACCAATAGCTACCCTACGGGAGTACGAGAAAAGCGACGCCTTCATTGCCATTTCCGCAATGTTAGGCTTCCATGACAGCTTCCTATTTAGGATCACGCCTAAGTACCTGAGCCTGTCTGAGAGTTGCAAGTGAACACGTCCGATCGATGGAAGGGCCACAATGGGTATCTTATGCTCCCTCCTCGGTCTTGCTGGGATTTAGTGTGCGCCGCAGTTGGCCGCCATCCTAGTTACCTAAATCAGGTAACCTTGGGTCAGATCAAAAAAGGTATCTAGAAATCCTTACCTTGGCCAAAAGTGCCACATCATCTGCACAGGCGATCACCCGATAGCCCACTTTTCCTGTTCCTCTAGAAGGTCGTTTACAACCGCCGTCGTTTTTAGCGCAAAGTGCAACATTTTTACAGGGTCAGACGGACATTTTCATAATGTTGCCACATATGGAGGTAACATTTTCGTTGAGAAAAGAAAACGCTTTAAATTGGTTTTATACCTTACTCAACGCCAACGAGACCCAGTGCGCGCACAGAAAGGCAATTACCAGAATGTTGAGCTCAAACACAAAAAAAGTGCAACAATAAGCAGTCATTTAAGCAATCAAATGAAAAGTTAACAAGCTAACAACAAGGCAGACAATTCAACAGCGTGTCATTCAGCTTAGGCCAGCAGCATGCATGCCATGCCGCTCGTCCCTGTTTATCCCACATCACGCGATTTTTTATTGTTTTGTGCCTTTTTGTTTGTATGTAGCATTTGCTTGGCGCAAAGCGTTTTACATGACATTTTTAAGTATTTCTTTGGTATTAATGTCACAATGGCTGACAAGCGAGGCGGGATGATCGCAATCAAATAAAGCTACACTCGAAAAATGGGAGTAAGAATAAAGGAAAGCAAGGGAAATGTGCAAATATATATTTATGCATATAAGAAATTGGAACAATAGCAACATTTTAATCGCCACCCAATGAGCGCAAAGCGAGCAAAAATGCTTTATTTCGCAATTAAAAATAGAGTAAAAGTGTGAAGAAATTGCCTAAGTGGAAATTACTTAAAAGACCATTGAATGCGGGAATGAAAAGAAGGAAGGAAGTAAGGAAGTAAGGTGGGCGGTTACTAAAATAAAGGAAGCGCTGTAAATAGAAACTGACAAGAATGAAGAGGAGTGTGAACAGAGGAATAGCCTTAAAGTGATAATATTGTAGACATTACAGCTTTTGTCGAGCGGCTAACAGAAGCTAGCCGTATATTACTCCCCGCACGCTCGCAAGCGTTACAAAAACCAACAGTATCTATTGTACATAACTCTAGCAACTGCAGATGCCAGTGACATTTGTTTGTGACTCTCGACTGACTTTCGACTGGCTGTCATGACACATTGTCATTGTAGATATGCATTTAATTTGCCTGCAAGNGGAATAAAGGAAAGCAAGGGAAATGTGCAAATATATATTTATGCATATAAGAAATTGGAACAATAGCAACAAAAATGCTTTATTTCGCAATTAAAAATAGAGTAAAAGCGTGAAGAAATTGCCTAAGTGGAAATTACTTAAAAGACCATTGAATGCGGGAATGAAAGGAAGGAAGGAAGGAAGTAAGGAAGTAAGGTGGGCGGTTACTAAAATAAAGGAAGCGCTGTAAATAGAAACTTACAAGAATGAAGAGGAGTGTGAACAGAGGAATAGCTTTAAAGTGATAATATTGTAGACATTACAGCTTTTGTCGAGCGGCTAATAGAAGCTAGCCGTATATTACTCCCCGCACGCTCGCAAGCGTTACAAAAACCAACAGTATCTATTGTACATAACTCTAGCAACTGCAGATGCCAGTGACATTTGTTTGTGACTCTCGACTGACTTTCGACTGGCTGTCATGACACATTGTCATTGTAGATATGCATTTAATTTGCCTGCAAGGAGAAATTTCTGTAGAGATAAAGCAGCAGAGAAATAGAGATGTATGTATTCAAAAAGTTACCAGCAAATGCGAATAAGGCGTCAGTCAGCATGTGATGTTTGGGTAATAGGAATGACAATTACACTTGAGGGCTTGTTACAATGTTGTTGTACTGTCATTGCGTAAGCTTTGTACGTACGTACATACTACATACATCCACTTATGTATGTATGTACATAGGATGGCAGCGCTTTTATTATGGGACGTATACTTGTACGCAGTAGATGCAAAAAAGCTTTTGTAAGCAATCACAATTAAATGACAGAAGTTATGACTTTACAAAGCACCAAATAAACAAACAAGCCAAAGCTTTGTAAAGGCTATACTAGTGTATGACAAAAATTTTAGTGTGTGATTTGTGAGTCTTATTTTAATTAGAGGCAAAGGAGAAGAGGATGTATCAGTGTGTTTTGACTTCTCACTCAAAATTCAGGTTTAGAACAAATTACTGATGATCAGCGAAAGCACCTAAGGTAATTTAAAAGCTAACTGAATGCCTGTTTTATTGAAAGCTCTAAAGAGAAAGGTTGTATGAGTAAATCTGCCGAGTTGTGAAATTTTTCGGNACTTCGCGTCGTATTCGCGTATACATACACGCTCTGCTTGAGAAGGCAGCGAAAGCTTCATTCAACTGCATGAACCTGAAAAATTCGAGATTACTTCACGCATGCGTGTAAAGAGTATTCCCTAGAGGTCAAGGGGTACCCCCAAAATTTATCACAATTCATATAAAAAATATGGCCCAATTAACATCGCGATTGTTGATATATTTTTTCGTTTGTACGCGCTTTTTTTCTTCACTTCAGTGATGCTTTTTCGCAATTAATAAAAACCAAAAACAAAAATAAATGTAAAAAATTACTTGGAGCTAACAAATAACAGGGCAGGGCTGCCGCATAGTTATGCTGCTTAACAAAAAAATGTTAATGGTTGCTAGATCCTGCTGCTGATTTTTATAGATCTCTGGAAACCGATTGAAACCAGTGCTCCAAACGGTTCGGTTTTGCAAAATTAAGTGGTTTCAAACGGTTACGGTTTCGGTTCCGGTAACAAACCTCTGTTTGGCTAAAGGTTTCCTAGGTGTGCTGAGGAAGTAGTCTGGTGCTAGTGCAGACTTTTCAGTGTAACATAATGTGTTCTGCTGTTTACTGTTCTTCGTGACACAACCTACACTGATCAGAGTCAGTCGCTCCTATGTTTAACAAGTGTTCCATTACCTTGTAGTGGAATAAAACCTGTAAAAATTCTTCCTTCATCTCTACTGAGGTGACTAAGCGCTTTTGTTCTCCTTGTTGATATTTCCGCAGTTAAGAACTTAGATTGTCTGGTTCCTTCTTTATTTGTACAATAATGTTGCCCTTCATTCTTCATCCAGATTTAATAGTTTCGCCTAACGGAGCTCCATGGCTGACTAATAAAGGGTCCAGGGCCTATGGCAGCCTGAATAGTGCCTTTTCTGGCGAGGATATCCACCGTGACCCATAACCAGATGAGCTATAATCGGTTTCTGGATGTGATAAATAAAAAATATTGAGGTCCGAGTGTATGAATGACATGTATTTTGGCCTGAAAGACACGAGTTACCTTGCTCCTGCCGGTGAAAAGGAGCCTCTGGGTCGTATGGGGTAGACTCCTGCTCCGACGCCGTGGTCAATACTGGCGCCGTCGGTGTACGGACTACTCCTTATGATAGCTCTTTCGAGAAATGACTGAGTTAATCACAATTGTGCTTGTGTACCCTTCGAACACCCCGTTCATACCAAACCCAAAGTGGAAATTGTATTTCAGAAAATAATGAGAGCGTGTATTTGTATGTAATGCAGAATTTAAAGCAGCTCTTATATGGAAATTTAAAGTGAAATTTTATTAAATGCTTTGTATTTTAGCTATTTTAGCTAATTATGAGTAAACTGCAAAGTTGAGTACAAGAAAAAAATTAAAATCATCTCTCTTTTTGCCTGCCGCGTTGCTGATATGAAAGGACCCAACTCTAGCCTGTTTTTTGATTGCGCAAATTTCCATCGCCCTCCCCACCCCACCCCCACCCACACATGATATTCGCCTACGTGTTAAAAGGAAAAAAAGTGAACAAAGCACTTCCAGCTTGTTTATCTTTTACCGCGATAAGAAACTTCTTACTTACTGTCTGTTGGGTGTTGTGGGCCTTCAGTACTTTGCGAGGTGCTTATGCAAACATGTTTCCGCTACTTGGAAAGGCACTCAAAGACGGCGCATAAAGTGCATGTACATATGTATGTATGTTCAAAAGTTACCAACATATAGTATACATTAGGGCGGGTCGAAAATCTAATTTTTCTCAAATCCCTTGGTAATAGTGAAAATATATTGTATCATGAAGTCAACAACAAGCCTGCGAAATATTAGTCTTTCATTTTAATTGTAAGAGCCCGCGCATCGACCGCCAAGTGACCCACAGCACACTAGTCGAATAAGACCAATTCTTGTTAAAAATTCTGGGTTTAGCCAAAAATTTTGGTGCATATTATTCGATAATGAATCCTTTAACGCAAAAGATAAAGTCAAGTATCATTTCGCGCAGCCCTTTATCTTATCGTTAATCTCAAACTCGTCTATTTTCAAGAAAATTTTAATTGTTCTCTTGATAATTGCACTGGCCTATAGTCAAAAGATGTAAAGAACAACATTAATATTGCTGGCTTGCATTTAGATCGCTAGTTCCAAATATTCTAATCCTTTTTTAATATTAGCTATAGTTTGCGAATTTTTGCAAATTTAGGAACAATTTCGGTAGCTCTAATAGAATAGCCATTATTTTCCATCATCGCGGAAAAATTTCGCTTATGCAAATTAGTATGGAAACACTGAACAGGCACAACTTCTAGACACGTTAATTGGTTTACTTATGTTTATGCATACAATATAAAAATTGCAAATATAAGAAAATGATAAAAAATTTTGTTCAAGATTTTTTTTTATTTTAAAATAATTTGTTTATAATCTGAACTATTTTAGTCATATTATTATCAAAAATCAGTATCATTAAGTCTCGCCTTCAATTTTTTAATTATTACGCACCGATCGAGTAACATTTACCAAAGTTATATCGAAAAACTTAGTGGATTTCCAGTTTTTTTCTAAAAAAAAATTCTCTTCAATTGTATAAATAACCTTTAAATAAAAGAACCGGATTACAGAAAACTGTGTCAGCGAGTGACTTTTTTCGTTCAAGCTGAATGCAAAGCCATATCGTCCAATTGGAGAGTCCTCAAAAGGATTTCCCAGGATATGTTAAAGACTATTGCATTTACCTACAGACACTTTTTTCACATAATGGAATTAACTAAAATATTTATGTATATCTAAACACTTATTGCACGTCCCCTACTTTTATACAACAGCAAATTTAGAAACCGCGAAAAATGTGCTTCTCCGGTGACTAATGAAACCATTCCGCACCAGTTTTCAAGACTGCAAAAATGGACTTAAAATGAGCGTTTCTCACCCTAATTGCATTATGTTAATGTATGTAAATACTTACTTGTTTGAAACTACTATTAACTTGTTAAACGACTCCTAATCTTTCACAATACATTCATTCACCACGATCTTGAAAACTGACCAAATCGGCGTGACCAAGTCCATGGTCATTTTAATATTATATAAACATCCGAAAACATTAAAATGTTTGAAATAAATCTCGTTTCACTTTTTTGTATTTTTCACTTGGTTGCTGAAGTAATGAAGAATTGATAATTCATAAGGGAAAATTATAGTTTTTGTAAGTTTTATGGTAATATATTAAAAACGCGTAGACTTATTGAAAAATGATAAATGAACGTGAGGTACTAAATTCAATAGCCCTTAATTTGATATATCGTCCTGTTTATAACAATTGACGCATTCCATAGATATTACAAGCCAAAGTTTCATTTTCAAAATTCATACATTTTGATTCAATTGCGCGGGCTAAAGATAAGTTTTAAATTAATCTTTCGTGGCCAATAACAATTGGCTGAGACCTAAGACATCATAATATTACTATTACAATGCGGTCAAATGACTTTTATTTTCCCCCATACAAAATCGACCCAGCCTAGTATACATACATGCGTACTTATAATGTATGTAATTCATATTATGAATACATCCACACTTTGCGCTTTTTTCAGCATAAGCAGAATTGTGCCTAAGCCTAATTAGGTTTATTTTTTCGTGGCTTTGTTGTTGCTTAGCTTTACATTTCATGTGTATTTTTTTTTTTTAGTTTTGTATTTTTTTGTGATACTGTTATTTCAGCAAAGCTCTCGGTGGTACCATGCCGCTCAATAGCAGTTATTGTCAGTTATTTTCACGGTTGCCGTGGTTGCTATTTCAGCGAAGTTAGGAAGGCCTCTTCTGCTCTTGCTGTGTCTACATGTACATATGTATGTAACGATCATTTAAGGTATCAAGTCACTGTCGCATAGGCAACATATTTCAGGTTGTTTTTTCTTTGAACGCCTTCACATGTATCTTTATAACTCACCTGCTAAACAGCGCGAGAAGACTGTAGAAAGAATAGCAAAACAATTTTTTTTTATAATTGTCTGTCTTCTATTATTATCCACTTGAGTGCGAAACGGATAAGCAATTGCCTAGAATTTTCTGATTATTCCTGTTGAACGACGCATGTGTTACTCTGTTTGCGAAGCAGGTACGTACGCCCACACCGCTTTGGTGGCGCTTAGCGACAGCGGGTTTTCTTTGAGCTTTAGGTAGGTGGCGTGCGTTGGCGCATTGTGCGGAAAGCGCTATTGCTACTGCTCAGTTTTGCCGCGTTGTTTACTATAATTAATTAGGAAAATTTGTACTTTTTTATTTCACACCAAAGCTGCTTTGGTTTGGTTTACATGCTTTTCGTGATAAAAATTTTCATACAAATAAGTTTCCTGATAAAGTTTTATTCCTGCTTTTGATTTATATTAATTATAATTGTACATGACTTCTTATAATTGATTTGCTTCGTTGTAGCTGTTTTGTGTAAAGTTTTTCACTGTTGCTGTTTTCCTTTTTTACACTTGCTAATAACTGGAGATATAAATTTTTGATATAATTCAATTTGAATTGATATAATGTCTATGTATGTATATCTATATGTCAAGGACATAACATCTTTAATACCTTATGAATTTGCCGATATCACCTATTGTAGATCCCGGTATATCTGCTTGTTTTGTTAGTATGTTTCTTCCAAGTGCTTTATGCCTACTAGCCGATAGGCCTGGGCAATCAGAAGGAAAATGCTGCTCTATAATTTTCTAGTTGACAGCTGCAGCAAGTCTTGTTATATGAGTACCCGATTAGCGCTGCATATATTAAGCATCTCTAGCGACTTTGTCCTGTTAAAGTCAGGCCAGAATGCTTTGGATATTTTGCACGACTGTGTATCCGACCACCTTTTTTTTGCCAATCCAAGAAAATGCAAACTAATTTCTCTTTGAATGATTCCGAGAAGAAAAGCCATAGCAACAGCCTTGGGTTCCTCCACCAGGCTCCTGCCTTCGTCTGGTTCGTCTGGTTGGTCTTCCTGGTTCGTGTGACAACCGTTTTTAGTAGTCTTAATTCTGCATTGAGATACTGGGTTTTGTCCTCGTTTTGATACTCTGTTTGATTTGATGAGGGTAGAACAGATCGTCCGGCAGTTAAGCCATGTCATCACAGTGGCACTTTTGTGTAAGAAGCGCTGGTTGGGATCACTCCAACATATTCCGCAGTGTGTTACGTTTGCTAATTATTACCAGCTGATTAAAGCGGATGTCTGTTCTGCCAGCCAGCAGAGCGTTGACACCATAACAATCCAAGGAAGGCGATAAAACTGGTAAATTAATCAACTTGCCACACTGATATTAACAGACAAGACCAAACTGCGACTCTTTTAGACAGCAGTTTAGAAGGTGGTATTTATTTTGAGAAAAATTTAAAGTCATATCATATAGCATCACATAACACCGGGACACTCCATATTGTAATATTTCAATAAATTTAGTTCCTTCTATTTTAAAAAAGTGGCAACCCTCAAAATATTTTCAAAATAATGCTTTTCTTAATTTGATTCGTTTGACATTCATATCGTATCATATTTTATCAACCTAACTGATTCAATTAACTAACTTTTAAACATGTGGCAACCTCTTAAAAAAATATTTTCTAAAATGAACATTGTAATATTTCACTTATTTTATTGTTTAAAATTTATTTAACTTTCAAAAAGGTAGAAACCCTCGATAAAAATATCTTTAAAAAAAGACACTTTTTATACCTCTTTGGATTGACGTCCATATTGTAATATTTAATATTTATTTATTAACTATCTTAATTGCACAGAAAGTTGGAAATACTCTTCAAAAATATTTCGAAATAAATCTTTCTTAAACATAAGTGATTCGATATTGTAATAGCTTATGATGCTTATAAGCGTGGAAGCTGACTTTTAAACAGGTGGCAAGCCTCTTCAAATTATTTTCAAAATAAAGCTTACTTAAAGCTCTTTACTTTGCCACCCATACTCTAATGTTTACTACATTTAATCTTTTATTAATCTTTATAAGCAGGCGGCAACCCTCTTCAGCAAAATTATTTGCTTTAATCTTGCTCCTAAAGTAACTTTATCTAAATCCGCCTAGTCGTTTCATTGTAAAAGGGCAACAAACCTTTTCACCCACTCACTCACTCACAAACTTTTACATTTACAATATTCGTATTGGCAGATTTTTTTTTTTTATAAAAAAACTGTCTACCTGTAAATTATTATGGATTCATAGCCGAATCGTATTATTTAAAATAATTATTAATAATGGTCACATTTATCCAGTTAAATTGTTCTAAAGTCTCAAAGAAACTGAGTTAAAATTAGAGAGGATATTGCAACGCAAACTTAAAGTACTTTTCCCCAATTCTCGAAAGAATTATTGCAAACATTTCCCATTCATAATATTACATAAATTACAGGAAAATGTCCCGCCACTATGCATTACGTAAACCTCCACAAAAACCATGACTTACAAGCGATTCCTAGAGAAAAGCCGCCATGTGTGCACACTGATGTTATCTCAAGCAGTTGCAATTTGAAATTTTTTTTTTTTTTTTTCAAAAAATTTCCAGTAATCTTAAGTACGAAGTTTGAATGCCAGCGCAGCGAGGACAAGTAAGATGATAGTGCGTAAGGGCGTCAAAGGTACCAAAGAATGTTGTTGAAATTATATGTATGTATGTATGCTGCAAGGTGGCAAGGTGGCAAGAGTCAAACAAAGCGGAACAAAAGCGTACACAAAAACATACGGAAGCACAAAGCCACTAATATATATACTTATGTGCAAACACAAGTGAAACTACTTTCACGCATACATACATACATAAACATCTACACTCAAGTGCATTGTGTCCTTAGACATGTTTGCAAGTGTGCTTAGTTGCATTGTATTTGCATATGTTTGTATGTATGTGTGTGTGTGTGTGTAAAGGACATGCAACGGATATCACTGGCAGCATTAAATTTCATCAATGTCACGTACTACGTGGCACCAACGACCATAAAAAAACAAAAACAAAAAAAAAAATTCATGTCGGAAAAACAATTTTTTTGAACAGCAAAAACTGTTTGTGTTTTAAGTGAAAATCACTCCTACAGGAGCATATGTCCTCGCAGCAGCCGAGAGTGTGACATGCAAAGCAGGTTGACAAGTTTGCCTTCACACACACACACGCATAAAATACTTACTGCTTGCTGTAGGAGTACGCCTATATGTATGCTTGGAAGTTTTTGTGTTTGTGCGTTGATGCAAAAGGGAAGGCAGACAAAAGTCTGTCTAACTAACAGGACTTACTACAGTCTCGAGTTGCTTCACTCGCTGACTAAACACAACCGCATAGTCGTAAATAAAAAGTAACGCAGTGAGGCAAACCAGCTGGCGCTGCACCTGGCTGCTGCTGGTTAACGGTACGGCACGGTACGGCACGGCACGGTATGGCACGGCACGTCTGGCTGCTGGTCGCGCCGTCCAAGTGGGGTTGTTGTCCTTTTTTAGGGCATTTACAGCAGCTTTTGTTATTGCTGCTGCTGCTGCTGCTGCGAGCGCTATTGTTGTTGTTTACTTGCTTTTCTATCGTTTGCTTTGACGGTTACATTTCAGTTAGAGCGACATGAGGGCGATAGACCTTTACTTTGTGAAATTATATGCCGAGTGTTAGTGTGTGGCTGATGCTGTGGCAACGTGTTTGATGTGCTGGCAACCGTGTGGAAGTTATGCCTTGCAAAAAGTCACAATTTGTTTTTTGTTTTTTTTTGTTTTGTGCTACAGATATGTCATGATACTGCCATTTGGGGTGTAGGCGTGGTAAGCGTTGACAATATGGGTGTTGGTTTTCATCAACATGAGCATCAACGTCAATGGCGTTGCGAGGAATCGCCCAGTAGAAGAATCTTTACTATGACAAAGAATGCATTCCGTGGGCATTAATGTGTCTTCAAAATGAGAAGGTAAAAAAGTTTCCTATCGTATATGTTCGCGTCCTCGTGATCCAAGTTTGGCGGGGATTTCGAACTGATATGAGAATCCTCATATTTGGCGCGATGGCCGCTCTGTTCTCTTTCTACAAGCTTTCTGGAAAAGCTAAAAAGGAATCTTACAGAAAGCAGCCTTGAAACAGTGAAACTTTTTCTGTCGACAAAAGCAACAAAAGTCACGGTTTTTCTATGGGGCATTGAAATTTTCACAGTTTGTCCTTCCATCCACTTTGAAAGGTTTCGGGTCAATTACTCTCTTATCGTTCCTTTTTCTTGTCTACCGAAAGAGTAGATCGGTTCAAAGTTGTTGAGGGTATAGGTCGGGAATTAAAACATAAGAAATCCGCTAAGACAGCCTTTCTTTGCTTTTGGCAAAGTTAAATAAAAATCAATCCATCTCGATTTGGTTGCCGTTGGGTCTGGATTGATCTCATGTGGAGTGAGAGAAACAGCAATAGTTCTAATAGAAATAATTAAGAGATTTCTGCTTTTGTCTATCTAGAAAGCCATTTAAGTTGTTGTACATGCGCTCTAATTTGGCCTAAATGTATCTGGACGCTTAGTGAGGTATTTTAAGCTGCACTTGACGACAAGCAGGAATGGCAGTAAACTCTTTCAGATACGAACTACACCTTTTCTAATAGCACTACAGAAAGCGTCAAATGTATTTCAGAAATCATCAAATGTACTTCAGAAATATGTGAACCGCTGTAGACTAGTTTACACCCAATTTGCACCAGTTCGATTTATTATTTGGTGTATCCCAAAAAATGTATGCGTATGTATGCATATTGGATGGGTGATATGCTTCGTTGTTATGACAAATTCCTTGAGTAAATATAAATATATAATATTGATATAAATAATTTTTTGCATAATTTGTACGTAACTACTTAGAGTGTGTCCTACACTTTTTGGATAATTGAAATTGTGTTACTATTTTAAATCTTCATAAATGTTATTAGAAATTACCTGGAAGTTAAAAAAATATACATGATTATTAAAAATAAAATACATCTTATTTGTGATTTGATTTGCTTTGGGCAAACTTTGAAAATCATGCTTAATTTACATAAAAAGCATCTTTATCAAATTGACTTGTCTGACAAACAGATCAAAATTAAAATTTACTTCTTATTTGGTTGAAAAACAAAATCACAAATAAATGTAATTTTTTATTTGTTCGAGGAATCCAATCGCAAATTAATTAAATTTTTTATTTGGTTTCATGACTTGATTCTTCAATCAAATAATAAATTTATATAACTCAGTATTTGCTACAACTTTAATTCGATATTCAATTTAATATTTGCACTTGTAATTTGACTAATTCAAAATCATGCAACCCTGTCGTACATTTCTCTTCCCATAGCCTTAGCTCAGTTCACTTCACTTCAACTCAAGTCAGCTAAACTCACCACACCTCTCCTCCCTCCCACCCAACTCACCTCACTGCACTCCACCTTTACTCCCTTCATCACGGTCCAGCCAACCAATTCACACATAAATTTCATTTCTGAAAATCCCCTAAATAGTGCCTAAAACATCCCCAAATAAGCCCGAGAGTACCGAAAATCCTGAAAATATTAGCTTAAAAAATTCCGAAGTAGTCCCGAAAATCGTGAAGTAGTCCCAAAGGCTCGGAATAGTCCCGAAATTCACAAGGTGTTCCGAAACTCCTAAAATATTTCTGATAATTCCAAAATAGTTCAGAAAATCCCAATATAGTCCCGCAAAAACCGAAAAAGTCCCCAGAATATCGAGTTAGTCTCGAAAACCCTGATATTATTTCGAAAATAGTTCCAAAAATGTTGAATTAGTGCCGTGAATGCTGAAAACCTCATAGTAGCCTCGATAATCTCGGAGTATTTCCGAGAATCCAAATTTAAAAATTCCAAAGTAGCCTCGAAAATTTCGAAAAAATTCTGAAAATCTAGAATAAGTCACAACGACCCGAATAGTCCCGATAACTCTGAGTTAGTCCCGAAAATGCCGAAGTATTATTTAGTAGCAACCAAAATACTTAGGTAAATAATACACCAAAAAAAAAAAAGTAAATAAAAAGCTTTTTCGAACTGCGGTTACCCCTCGGTGGACAATGGCAAACCGCCGAGTGTATTTCTGCAATCAAAAAGAGCTTCTCATAAAAATACAATGGCCGTTCGGAGTCGGTATAGCGCTGTGGGTCCCTCCTCTTTGTGTGACAATATGAAGGCGCAGGTGCACGGCCAATCACAATCAATATTATTTCTGCTGAAATCAAAACACAGCAGAAGGTCGCTAAGTAAAAACCTTGCTTACAGAATATCCGCACGAAAGTTTAGAAAAGCATACGAATACATACTTACAATGGATTTCCATTTGGCTTTAAAAAGCCTTAATTTTAATAAAAACATTTTGGCATTAAAACAAAGCCGTACGCAACACTATGTTATTAAAAATAATCATTAAGTTTGTTTGCGAATGACATTTTTTAAATGGCTCGTTTCCCAATTTTATCAATTTAATGGCTAGTAGAAACTTGGTATTACATTCCACAGAAGAAATTGTATGAAATTCATGTCACTCATACGCCAGGGCGGACATACAAACCGCATTTACTGCGTATAACAGATAAAAACATACTTCATAGTCAAATTTAACTACACATAATGTAAATGGAAATCAGTAGCAGTTCAAACCACAAATGTAGAACAGTTGCGGTAGTAGTAATGACAAGCGTTTACAAACAAACATACATATGTATGTATGCATGTATCTGCCACAAACCACAGGCAAAAATACGTGTAATCTTTGTAGATTGAAAATAGATTCTTTGCCAAGTGAAGCTGTCGAGTATAGCCGAAGCCGCAAACCTTTAAAGATAAGGTGGCAAAAGCTTAGATAATAAAAACAAACTTTAACTTTAAGAGTTTATATGCTACTGCGAGCGTAGATATACATATATATATATGCATGCGCTTATTAAATAATGAACAGTGCAAAAACTCGAGACTTAGCAAAGGCTGTAAATGACAATGATATAAATGAGAAAATGATGACGTGGCTTAGAGACGAAGTGATGTTAACTTTCTGTTATGAAAGTAAGCAAAAAGCGCAATACGGCTGTACATACATACACACATAAATATGTATGTACATAAATGTTGGTGTGCTGCCTTTGTATGTCTTCTGCGTGTGAAGTGATGCGCACGAAAACGAGATATTCCATGCAGGCTGGCAAAGTCGATTCATAACTTTGGCCGTTTGCATGATTCGGCACAAGACGCAGCCTTATCAGTTACGTTGGCTTTTTTTTTTTTTTTTTTTTAAGTAGCACACTTCAAGGCGCTGTTGAGAGTACTGTGATGTCAGCGGGAAAGCTCAAGTGGGAAAATCTGCTTATAAACAATCGAAAACAAGTTGAGCTAAAGGTGGAGGGTTCTGGCGATTTATTAAATAATTTGTATTGTAAAAAATTAAGTCCTTTTTGATGAAACAATAGGATTATTGATTAAAAAAGTAATAATAATAATATAAATTTTAATCGAAATATAGAAAATTGCTTTCCTACATTTTTAAATAAAATCACTTCTTGCATTCCCTTGAGTTGAATGAGTACGTAAGTGTAAGAGCTACGAGCCAATTGTGGTTATTATCCATATTGATCGTTTAAGTTATCGATGAGTTACCGCTTCAACTTTTGCCTTAATCAACAATTTGATTACCTTTTTACTTGCCGTCATCTAACTACGCATCATTGTTATCGATAGAGTTATCGATATTGTAATCGACTATATATTCTGCCATCGACATCGTTACGCCTTTTTTTACAATTACTACCATCACTATTGCTAATATTTTCGTCAAATTTTATATTTTATTTGTTAATTAAATTATCGACTAGTTACCGTTATAACATCTTCTATCGTCATCAATATAATTATTTTTGTTTATTTGTCGTTATCGTTGCTCTTCCCTAGTGTTATGGCTAAAATTACCGATATCGCTACACGTTATCGATTAAGTTATCAATATTTTTCCAAATTATCGATATCTTTACGAGTGATCGATTTTGTTACCGAATTCGTTTTCGATTTTTTATATTTTCTACCATTATTATTGCTCCTCTTTTTATCAAAACATTTGGTCTTGATGATTATTTGTATCGTTTTGGTTCGAGTTGTTGATTGGTGTTGAGCAATTAACTCCGGAGTAAAAAAAAAATTAAAAATAAATTTTTTTAAGCTTTTTATCAAGTGCTTTCACCATACAGCATCACTGTACGCAGCGTCAGCATCCGCATCAGCAGCCAGCTCCGGAAGTAGAGACGAGTAGTTAAATTCTTGCTCGTCTTTGTTATGCAACTTGTCAAAAGTAATTGCACTGCCCGCTAAGGCAAATGCAGCTACAAAATCAACTTCAACACGTACACCAACTTGCAACAAATAATTTAACAACCAGCATATATGCACATACATACATACATGTACATAAATATGTATGTTTAAGGGCGCTTACAGTTCTAAGTATTTAGTATGGCTGGACTTAAGAAGTTCAACTTTTCTAACGGCTGAATGTTAAAGACAGCATACACGCGTACACGCATACATACATATGTATGTACATATAGATAGCAACACAAGTGCGGGCAACACTATTAAATCTTAGGCGTAAACTGGCTGCTAACTGACTGCCCATCAAAAGAATTAGCATCTGCTCAGTTGCATGGAAGTACATTGTCTGCCCAATTTATCTAAGAAAATTTCAAGTTTTTGGCAAACAATTTTGACGTTCAAGCAGAAGCAGTTTTTTTTAATTAATAGTTACTCTCCTAAATCTTTGTTTTGCAGAAATCATAAATTTCGCACACATTTTCTTGACAGTCAGGCAACATGTGCGTTGCTTAATAATAGTTACTAAATATATACAATTCGAGTCAGCAGGCAGCAAAGTAGGTGGTGGCAAATAGATTGATTGTTATTATTAGTTAGCACAGGCGAATTTATAAATGTACTTTTGTACAAAAAAAAAAAAAAAGTTTAAAAATTTTTCGATTATAACAAAATTTATTTTTATTCACAAAAATCTGACCCATATACAAGTACATAGATTGTGCTGACGTGTTGCTACGTTCAAATGGTTGGGTGTACAGGCGGTTAACTTTTGACATGTCCTTCTTCTCATTATTCATGCTGCTAAGTGAAATATATATTAAAAAAAAAA